>NC_057803.1:14092944-14202267 GCF_018294505.1 Triticum aestivum
GTGTCCTTACTCCTTAGAGCTGACAACAGCCATGTCAAGTTAAACAAGGCAGAGTATTGACTTACATCGGCTGTCTTTTCGTATATTTCATTTCGCAAATCCTCTTGCATGGGATCCACGTCATCACTTTCCATCGCAAATGGGTCCACATCCTCATGATTGTCCGTCGACGGAGATTCTGTCCCCAGGATTGGGTCTTCTTGTGTGGTTCCATCTGCAACAGATAGTGAGCAATTTGCTGTTACTGGAATATAACAAATACAGGTTAGAGATACATGCAAGTACTTTCAATCTAGAATCATAAAGATTTGAGTATGTGCACTTTAAACAAAACAAAGAGGTCAGACCAGGTTCTCCCTCTGGTATGACTTCTTCCACTGGCGGTTGATGCAGTAGTGTAGGATCCCCCCCTCTGGCAACCCTTTCCTTCAATTCCGAAATGCATCTCTAAGATAAGGAAGGACAGTGTCAGTGAGAAATACATATGTCCAGGGAGAACAAGGTTGATTGACATGATGGGAGCAGCCAAAAACTAAAATACACAAGTAGTTATCTAGGCATATTAGACCACACAAATCAACTGAAATATGTGAAATAGCTCAAGGACAAGTTAAATCTACACATATTCCCCCTAAACATAATCTTGCTCCACATCAAGAATCAACAGATTGATGAGAAGGCATATTTTCTGAAGTGGCATGATGAGGAGCATAACAACTCTTTTTCCGGAAGTAGTGTTTACTTTTTCATGTTCGCTTAACAGATCTTTATGTCAATGTGCTGCAGGCCCTTGCCTTTTGCATTGCCTATCTTCACGAAAATATACTTCACCAAGTCATTATTGAGATTTAAGAAGCCAACATGCCTTAGTGAAGTAGCATAGTAAATTAGTTGTGGCGGCGACTTAACATAACCCTGAAGGGGCTAATCAAATCAGTTTAGTTGATCATGCTCTGAAGACTGCTCAATTTACATGTAACAGCATGGAAGGAAACCCCGAAAGGGAGAAATATCTCAAAGAGAAGATAATTCAACACATATTCCCCATAAACATAATCTTATGCCATGACAAGAACCAACAGACTGGTGAGAAGGCGTATTTTCTGAACAAGTGAATGGCAACGAGCATAACATCTCCTGTTTTCAGATGTATTGTTGTACTCTTTTATGTTCACTTAAAAGAATAACCTTGTGTTAATGTGTTGCTTTTCCATTGCCTATCGTCATAAAAATATTACTATACCGATTCATTATTGAGGAGATTTACAAAGACATCATGCCATAGTAAGATAGCATATGCTAGTGGTGGCAGCAACTTAACACTTCAGGAGCTAATCAAACCCTGAAAGGAAACCCTGTAACTGCTCTGAAGACTACTCAATTTACCTGTAACAACATGGAAGGAAACCCTGAAAGGGAGAAAGAAGCTTACCCTAACGCGGCTACTGGCCCCAACTTTCTCAGCTTTGCGCACAAACTGATCGAAGGAGTAGTAAGGGATCAAGCGAGAGTGCCAGTCCGCGTAAAGCTTGATCAGATTGCCAAGGTCTTCCACCTGACAGTAAGACAGTAAGTCATTTAGGAGGCCAACGGAGATCCGAATAAGGACAGGTGTGCAGTGAGCAACATCATGCAACATTCTTTGTTCATGTGCAGCACACATAGGTTACAACTATCTATTCGAATGTTTTGACTTCTGATGGCACATATGCAGCAAATTACTGAAAGTGTATAATAAGGAATGAAAGCATCGGCATGTAGCAGATGTGACTTTGCATCTACAGTTTCTACACGGGGTTGATCATCTAATTGAACAGGATCTGCAGAGAAAGGAGGTATTCATTGTCCGCTGGGTGGAGTTGATCGGCGGCAGGCATACCTCGGATCCGGGCCGGGCGCGGGGCTTGAACGCCTTGGGGAAGTAGCGGAGGACGAAGCCCAGGCCGTCGTCGGAGAGGAGGAGGTCCGGTGTGAGCTTGGGCCGCGTCGTCCTCTCCTTCTTCTTCTTCTTAGCACCATCCTGCGGTGCCTCCTCGCCCTCAGCCGGAGCCGCAGCCGCAGCCGCCGCGGGTTTGGAGAACTGTCTCGGCTTGTAGGGGGCGAAGCGGGCGGCGCCGGCGCCGGCGGCGGGGTTGGGGTTGGGGTTGGGGTTGGTGGAGGAGGACGGCGGGGCGGAGGGGCAGTCCCGGGACCAGTGGCCGGGGCGGCCGCACTTGAAGCAGCCCGTCGGCGCCGACGCCGCCATGGGATGGAGGGAGGGAGATGGATCTCAGGATTTGGGAATCGGAGATGGGGAGAACAATTTTGTTGCTTCCTTTTGGCGGGAACGACAAGGTGGGTTGGCGCCATCCATTTTCCCTCTGTTTCTGTTTCTGGGCTCCAGTGGATATTGCTTATGGGCCATCATTTCCCACTGTTATTGCCTATGGGCCGTACCGTGCCACGATCCGGATTATTGCACACTTCCAGTTCGGCTCATTCGTGTCGCTCGTTTAGGAAAAAAAATGGTTCCCCACAGAGAAAAGGGAAAAAACTGGATCTTTGGTTGTTTTTAGTTTTGAAATAGTTGAGAACATAACAAAGATTTTTTAAAATCTTCGTGATTTTATAAAGTCCATAAATTCGAAAAATATATTCATGAATTCAAAATCACTAAGCCAAAAAAGTTCGCAAAATTGAAATATGTCCGTGAATATGAAAAGGTCAAATAAATTTTATGAATTTGAATAAAGGTCACGAATTCAAAAAAAGCTCTGAAGTCCAATAAAGTTCCCAAAAAATCATGATATCAAAGAAGTTTATGAATTAAAAAACACGAATATGAAAGAGTTTGCAAAGTCAAGAAAGGTTCGTGAGAATTCAGAAAAAATCTTCAAGTTGAAAAGATTTCTGCGAATTCACAAAATTGATAAAGTAAAAAACACAAATTTGAAAATGTTCAACAGTTTAAAAAATCACAAAGTTAAAAAAATATGAATAAGTAAAAATTACGATTTTCAGGAAAGATCATGAATTTGAAGAACAAGTTCATGAAATGTAAAATGAAAACTGAAAGGAAAAGAAAAAAGGAAGAAGGAGAAAAATAAAAAAAAATCAACCAGAAGCTTCATAAAACCGGCTAGAACGTTCCCAAAACCTTCCATGATAAACAAGTCACAATAGGTAGTATGTCCCCTAAATGGGTCGGCCCATTTAAGACTTTCGAGGGTGTGTGCTCGCCATGTACCGATAGGCCTCTAACCAATGCCTTAAACGTTGAACAGGGTTCAACTACCTTGTCTTGTTTGACTACAAAAGTTTTATCTTGTCTTGAAATAAGAAAACACGAAAGAGGTTCTTGGTAAAAACAATTGGGAGAAAACCAACCAACACTATCATGATCCTATTGTTTTTGGATTTTACTACAAATAGAAGGTCACATATTATAACATGGCAAGTCGAATTCCAGATGGCAAATTACGTTGTTGCGAGGATGGCAATTTAGTATAGCAAGCATGGCGAATCCTTGCCATCTTTTTTTTCCAGGAAATGATAGGCTTGGCAATAGAAATTGCCATCCCCATGTGAACACAATTTGTTGTGAAAGCGTTTAATTTGTCATGCTTAAAAATATGACATTGGATTTTTAGCATTCCCATATTTTTGCAGTGAGTAAAAAAACATACGGTCAACTATCGTCACATTGTGGAAACAAATCCTTGACAAACTTTATGACAAAAATCACAACAATATGCCATCTTGATTAAAACGGATGGTTAAATCTTTTATCTTTTATGTCGAAAAAGCTAGCCCCCACTAACTATTTTCGAGCACGTGCAACTATGTCACCTCATCACCTAATAATAAGCTTTAGAAATTGTTTGTATGTGTCATTGATAGACAATTTTCTTCTCACACACTTTAACGGGCTTTTCTCAAGCTCCCTATCGGTTGCACATATGATGTAATCAAACAATTGTTGCAGTCAATTCCCTCAGCTATGTACATATTTTGTTATTATTTGTTTTACAATTTCCTTTTTCTTTCTTCTTAAAAGGTACTCCCTCCGTAAAGAAATATAAGAGTGTTCAGAACTTCAGATCAAGGGATCTGAACGCTTTTATATTTCTTTATGGAGGGAGTAATATAATGTTAGTAATTCATTCTTTCTTAGAACACTTTTTTTGTTATTTATTTATTTTTCTTCATTTACTTTTAATTGTTAGCCTTGTGAATTACAAGGCATCGGTTCGCTTTCTGTTATGCTTCACACCAATAAGTATCTGGCAGGCTCCTTTTTTCGTGGTTGTAAAAGGTCGGGTTTTTGATTTATTTTAGTATATACATACTTGTTCATTGATGCTCAAGTATAGACACAAGTACTTTACAAATATGTGGGCAAATTATACAAAATGCGAAAATACACTATTATATGTTTATTCTTTGCATATTGAAAAAGTGCAAATTTAGTGCAAAATTATGTGCAAGTTATTTTTATGTTTTTTTCATTTACTTTTTTGCTTAAAGGGTAATACCAATGCCAGCAATTCACCCTTTCTTATAAAACCTCATTATTTTGATTGTCTTTAGTTTTTCTTGCAATTTTATTTCTTCTTTAAGGGTAATACAAAGACGCATTTTATGTGTAAATTATGTGAAAAAAATATTTTTATAAAATCATTTTCTTTCTTCTTAAGGAGTAATACGATCCCGCTAATTCACATTTTTTTTGTCTTGTGTCTTACTAGGTATCAGGTCAGTTATGTTATGTTTCAAACCAAGCACGAGTATGTGGTAGATCTTTTGTTTTATGGCTGCGCAGGTCCTATTGCTCCTGTAAAAAAATCGACTGAGACAAAATTTGGAGCAAGTTGATTTTGATTTTGCTGCACGTTCGTCTATTCTTTGGATAGGGCAAAACCGGACTCACCACAAGTACTAGAATTTCATGCTGACCGATGACCGATCCTTTTTCTCTTTTGGTTATCGGGGTAACCGGTTTTGTATTGTCCTTTGCTGTTGCCTCAGCCCAAGACCTATCGGGTTAACAGGTTTCTATTTGTGATTAATTTTGTGTTACAAACTTAAAATGGAATTTATATGCCTCAGCCCAAGACCTACCTTTTTAGGCCCTGTTCGGAACTTTCCCGCTCCGTTGAGTTGGGGAGCTGGGTTTTGGCAGCTTGGTCAAATTAAGCTAAAGTTTGATCCGCTCCGGGAGCGGAGTTAATGGAGCCGAGAGAAACCGAACGCAGCCTTAGTATTCTTTAGTCAAGTGAAATATTTTTTAGTTTCGGATGATTTTCTCGTCTGGTTTGAAGGCGCCCAGCTACAAAGGATTGTATCCATGGTGATTCAAGTACACATAAAAATCACGTAGCTCTCGTTGATCTACGCAAAGAAGTAGCTGGCCCGGCCCTATGCATGAATATCAAGGTCCAATGCACAACCTTTGTTACAGCTGGATGATGAAGTCTTCTAAAAAAATCTAGATGTTGAAGTGAGCAGCTCGTATGTGGTTCATAATAAAATCTCTATAAAAACTTGTATTTAGGAACAGAGGGAGGAGGAACAATCGAGTAAGGGACTGACTGAATTTTATCAATAATACTACACGTACACGATCATTCATGCAAAGCTTTACAGGAAAACGACGTGGCCCCATCTAATTGCCCCCCCCCCCCCCCATTTTCACTGGTGGGGCCGTCCTGCTAATTAAATATCTGCCAATCACAACCCCTCAGCCTGTAAACCCCCTGTAAAATGTCCGTATGTCTAGCATTGCTCGATTTTTTGTGGCAACTGACCCAAATGGAAAAATCAGTTAACTTGCACCTAGCCTGTCCTTTTTTTTTTGCTGGTCTGTTGTGGGTTCCAGAGCTTTGGGAATTCAATTTGTCGTATGATGCCAATCGGGATCGCACGGCGTATCATCTGGAATCACCGGTGCACGAGCAGTTCACGAGAGGCGGCTGGTCAAGCCCGGCGGTCTCGTGGTGAGCAACGGGTTCCTCTCGAAGAAGTTGGCCGGCCGGAGCTCGAACCCGCCGCTCACCGTCGGCATGACCGGGAAGTCGTCCTGGTAGGGTATGTGGTGGATGCCCACCGTGTACCACAGCACGATGTCCTCGTTCCGCACCCCCCTGTCCCTCTTACTCCAGGCGGCCAGGCCGTCGTCGCCGGTGCTCTGGTCGGCGTACAGCCCGGGCGCCCACTTCTCCGCCTTGCTGTACGGCGTCACCCGCACCTGCTTCTTGCAGTAGCTGGCGCGCCTCTGCGGGAAGTCGTCGTCGTCCAGCACCGACGCCGCCGTCGCGCCGCCCGGGACGACCCGGTACCCGACCTCGTTGCCCATCCGGGTCCGCTTGTTGGGGTTGACGACCAGCAGGTCGGCCGGCGCGGCGTTCACGTCCACCTGCGCGTCCGCCTCGGTCTCGGCCACCTCCCGGCGCACCGTCCAGTAGCTCCTCCTCGGCGTGCCGCCCTCGTTGCGCTTGGTGGCGATGGTGTTCTTGACGAAGGAGTTGTTGGTGCCGTCCACGTCGAGGTCCAGGTGGTACGTGACGTAGTGGTCGTGGTAGACGGCGAGCGCGTTCTCCGCCACCAGCGTGCCGTGCGCGTCCTCCGTGATCTGGTCCGCGTGCGTGTAGGCCGTCCCCTTCACCTCCAGCAGGCCGGTCAGAGACACCTGCAACGCAGCGGCGCATTGCATCGATCAAATTTGATTGCCTCTGTTCTTCGATTGATGATCATATAATATTCATACCGTGAATTTGATGGAGCCGCTGGTCTTGAACTCCCAGTCCAAAATGTAATCGTAGTTCCCACACGACACCACCATCCTCACAACCAAGCTCACGTCAGGCCGGACCTCCGTGATCTGCATCAGAGGATTGGTCATATGACTCGTATTCATGCACGTCAATAGAGCATGGGCCGATTGGTTACCAGTCGGTCGGGGAAGCCGGCCTCGGTGTGGCGCCACGCGACGTCGCCGGCGTACCGCTCGAAGACGCAGATCATGTTCTTGTTCTCGACGGGCTTGCCGTCCTGCCCGGCGTAGTAGCCGTCCAGGTAGGCGGCGTTGGCCGGGCAGTCGGCGCCGGGCTGGAGAGGGAAGGCCCAGAGCCCCAGGCCGTACTCGCCGGCGTCCAGGAACGTGCGGTAGTACCACTCCTCCACCGGGTCCATGTACGGCACGAAGACCTCCGACACGAACCCGCGGTAGAGCACCCGCCGCCGCGCGCCGGCCTCGGCGTCGTGGATGGAGGCGAGTGAGATGACCGTGCCGGCGCGCACGTCAAAGCCCACGTGGAACTCCCAGTTGGCCCACCTGTGGTCGTAGCACGCTAGACCGATGAGTGTTTTTTTTAATATAATATAAGGTCTGATCGTCGTGTCATCATTTTTTATATGGTAAAGTACTGTGAAATTTTCGATGTAGCTCATATACATGCCAAGTAAATTTCAAAACTTCGCATAAAAAACAGTGGATAATTCCCCAGAGAAAGGCCGATAGGTTTTGCCACGGCATGAGAAAAGAGAAAAGAGATTCCCGCAAAAAAAAAAGAGAAAAGAGAGAGGGCGATCCGACTACAAGCATCACCGGGGTTCCCTCACCCCCGTCAGTTGCTCCGGTGGTGAGAGGAAGGAGAATCCCAGGATCTTGTCTCGCGTCAGCATGATAGTCTAGTTTTTTTTCAATTAGGATCTTTGGTTATCCATGGCTTTCTCTAGATCTTCGTTGAGGTAAATACACTATGAGTGTCTAAATTTACGTTCAATGGTCAGTTTGATATATAAAATTATAAAATACATGAAACGCGTGCTTGAACTTGCATAAACTTGCAAATACGGTGCCTTCCCCATATGTGGCCAAATGTGGTGTATGCGCTGTTCGCATGGCACGTCAACGTGGCATTGACTTACCGTGAGTGGGTGGGAGCAAGGAGAGGGGACGAGGCTCCTCTGACGTACTGCAGGGTGCAGTTGGGCCACTGACAGGTGGGCCCGGAAGCAAGTTGGCCCACCTGTCAGTGACCCAACTGCACCCTGCAGTACGTCAGGGGAGCCGAGTCCAAAGGAGAGGGGGTGCTGGGAGTGATGGAATTTTGCAGCAAACCCCCTCACTTTTGTAACTCTTATTTCTAATGTATCATCGTGTTAATGTGAGTGTGTCTATTTCGATGTATAACTCTTAAACCGAGGAGTCACTAATTTTAGAGATTACGTGCAACTACAGCTATTTCTGAGTCCCCACGCAAAAACAAGCTATTTCTGAGTCGATTATTGATAAATATCAATCCCAGCCAGACAATGAGACAAGCCGTTCAAATGTACTCATAGGTGGGTAGCGTGTCACGAGTCAGGACTGGTGATTAGTGGAAGCCGTGATCTTTATCCACTGTATTCTACTCACTCGGTTTCTAAATATTGGTTTTTTTAGAAATTTTAAATGAACCTGAATATATATAGATATACTTCCTCCATTTCAAAATATAGTGCGTCCGCGCTTTCCGAGGTCGAACTTTGATCATATATTTAACGAACGGGACCGACTGCGACGGAAGAAAAAATTACATAATTAAAACTTCTTTCGAATACGCATTCACTGATATAACTTTTGCTCCCGCCGCAATCGGTCATGGTAGTTAAATTTACGGTTAAAATTGAAGCACAGAGATAAAGGAAGCATTACATTGTGGAATGGAGGGAGTATTTTAGAGTGTAAATTCACTTATTTTGTTTTGTATGTTGTCATTTGTTGAAATATCTAGAAGGACAAATTTTTAGAAATGGAGGGAGTACTATCCGTCGTTGTCATCGTGGCCTCGTGCACATCGTGTGCGTGTTTTGCCCCAATGTTGATATTTTTCAGATTCGAACCAGCAACGAATCGTTTTGCAGTGACCAGAGCAACAGAAAATGTCAGACTCTGTCCTCAAAAAAGAGAGAAAGAAAAGAAAATGTCACACTCGCGCAAGTTGCTGTCCCCTGTCCACATGCTAAATTTAAAGCCCGCGGCGACATTTTGATATCGATTTTGGTACAGTATACCACGTGCGTGCAGTAAAAAAAACGAGGTAGTACGAGAGTTACCTGACGAAGTGGCCGTC
The DNA here is from genome assembly GCF_018294505.1 of Triticum aestivum. NCBI lineage: Eukaryota > Viridiplantae > Streptophyta > Magnoliopsida > Poales > Poaceae > Triticum > Triticum aestivum. The sequence continues at coordinate 14,102,040 of NC_057803.1, forward strand.
GATGTCGAAGCCCCTGCCCTCCGGCTGCACCACCGTGCCGGGCGCCGGCGCGCGGCCGGCGTAGGGCGGCCCGGCCTTGCCGGCCCGGTAGTCCGTCCCCTCGGCCTTGGGCACCGGGAGCAGCACCCTGTCCCTGTACCCGACGATGGCCATCCGGTCGAGGTCCACCACGAGCGTGACGCCCTCCAGCGGCCGCGCGTAGAAGTTGGCCGTCGCCCCGGCCACGAAGCACAGCAGCTTCACCACCCTCCGCTCCTCCGCCGGGGGGTCACCCCCGAACCACCCGACGGGGAACACGGCGCAGAGGACGTCGGCCATGTCCACGCCGCGGCGGCGCACGGACTCGACGAACGGCGGGTGCGCGGGCGGCAGCGCCACCGCCGCGAACTGCTCGTCCAGCGTGAGCGTCGGGAAGCCGGCCCCGCGGTGGACGGCGTGCGCGAGCACGGACGGCGCGGCGGCGTCGGTGACATCGACGCGGAGCTCGTGGGACTGCCCGCCGGCGCGCGCGATGACGAAGGCGCGGCGCGGCAGGGCGGCGCGGGAGGAGGAGGCGGAGTTGCCGTAGGCGTAGGACAGGACGTCGGGCTTGTCGGGCTCGTCGAGGCCGACGTAGTGGAAGGTGAGCGGGCGGGCCGGGACCAGCGGCGAGGCGAGCACGGCGTCGCGCACGGCGGTGAGCTCCGCGGGGGAGAGGGGGTCGAACGGGTGCGGATGATGGGTGGACGCCGCGGCGGCGGCGAGGATGGAGACGGCGGACAGGAGGAGCGGGAGCATTGCGTGGAGCGGCGCCCGGGTGGCCGGCTCGGCGCGAGCTGAGGTTTGGATGAAGGGGAGGATCATCGATCCAGGGGAAGGAACGCTCCGTCGCTGTGCTGCTGAGTCGGAAGTGAACAGCAATGTCGACCGCGTGGCAAAACGTGGTTATTAGCACTTGAGCAACACAAGGTGGCTGTATCGCTGACAGGTGGGCGGTGCTGGATAAGGTGTGTCGGATGAGATTTTTCTTTCATTTCATTTCAAAATAAAAATAAAAAAGCGGGAACGGCCTCTGCATTTGATGTCCTTGGCTATATGTCACCGTCGGATCAGATATATGTCCCGTTTTTCGCCACTGACCACCAAAGCGTGACAGACTTGCAGGCCAACGCGCCTGTCTCCGTCCCGCGGCTGGCTCACACGGCATGGGCATTAGGCCAACTCCACCGCGTGATTTCAAACGGACGTCCGTTTTGTCCGGTTTTTGTTTTTTTGGTAGGAATTTGGAGTTGTGTCCAGGTCTGTTCTGGGATGCGGTGGCCGTGCGCCCAGCGCGCGGCCGCATCCTTCTGCCCCATCCTGTCCGTCAGGGCCAAAAAATGCCCAAATTTACATCAAAACTAGTTTTGAACCCAAATTTTTGTCTGAAAATTAAAATTGTTTTACAACTCAATTGAAATTGTCTTTAATAAAATAGTTTTACAACCAAATCGAAATTGTCTTGACTGAACATAAAATGGACAAATACATCTATTGGTTGCCGATGTGATCTCACACGTGCTCAACCAATTCATTTTGAAGATTCACATGAGTGTGCCAATCTGTTCAAATGTGGCCGGGTCTTGGTGCAGGGGCTCAATATTTTTACCTTGATAATCAAATCCTTGGTCGAAGATACTCTCATCACGCTCGTCCTCGACGATCATGTTGTGCATGATCACACAAGCAGTCATCACCTCCCAAGCACGGCCAGGGACTGACCCCCTGTACCGAGGAAGCTGCCGTTGAATATGGTCGTGAACGACCAGTCCAGCCACCACAAGATCGTCATCATCCGACAATGAATTGTCCGATGAACAAAGGAAGTGATGGAAGAAAAACTCGTCTCCACTATCCATACCTTTGTTGGCAAAAGGTCAAACACCTTGCGGTCGTGGTGGCGAAGAGGCCGTGATGATCACCTCGACGCAGCAGGGGTGGTTGCCGGCCGGCTACTGGCCGCTCTGGAGCTCTCGTCGGAATCTGCCTCGGCCGTCGTGGTACGTCGCCGGCAGTCGTGTCCCCTCTGCCACCGGCAAGGATGGCGACGGCCAAACCTCCTCCGATCGACGACCAAAACTACGGCGAAAGCGCGGGCGTGGTGGCGGCCATGTCGAGACGTGGTTTGGTATGGACGGCGGGGGGGGGGGGGGGCTGCGCGGTGAGGAGGCGGCCGGAGAATAGCGGCGGCGCGGGGCGGGGAGAGAGGGTGAAGCGTTGGGAGCGGAGGGACTGCTAGTGTTCCCGACAGGTGGGCCACGGAGGGGGACAAGGGCGTGCGTCGAGGCCGTCCGCGCGCGTCCGTTTCACCCCAAACCGAGCACAAGTTTGGGCCGGGGATGGGTCGAAAGCGGACGGAATCCGGACATTTATCCGTTTGAGGCCGTGCGCTGGGCCATCTCGTTTGTCCCTTTTACCCTAAACGAACGGGGCGGACAGAATAGGATCGCGCGGTGGAGTTAGCCTTAGACAGTGCTAAAAACGTGCTGCCGGCGCCTGCACGAAGTGGCCCCCGCATCGACCGGGCATATTGAGGCAGACGCCCAACTCCCCTGTTCCGGCCGGTAACTTTCCGACGCGCCTCTGGATGCCGTGGTCTCGCCTGTCGAAAGGTGGGGAATGGGAACGTATCCGGTGCATCTGTTTGTGGTGCTACTGATGACCTCCTAGCATATTTAAAAAACAAAATATATATGTGGCAACTATGTGGTAGATGAACACGCATCCAACATAGTTAGATCCGATCGCGTGCACCTGCCCTGCCTTTCTGATTTTTTTCCTTCTTTAGTTTTCCCACACGTCCTCCTAATTGAACGGGGCTTGCCTGCTCCCTCGGCCTGCTTCCATCCGTGCTCCCGTCCGCCTTTTTCTAATCCAACGGTCACCTAATTCTCCTCTCGCCCGTCTCCCTCGAATGTACTACGTATTTTCTCCTCACGTAGCGGCTCGAGACTAGAGGATGAAGGCACTAGCGCCTATCGAGCCGCCGACCCGATATCCTCCCACCACCACCCCTCTCTCTCCCGGCCGGTCCTCCGTAGCCTTGCGCCCGGAAGACCTGCCGCCCCCGCCCCCGGGGGATCACTATCCGCTCCCGCAGTCCCGCCCCCGGAGGGATCACTGTCCGCCCCCGCCTGGAACTCCGTTGAGCAGTGGTGCTGCACGGGGTGCTTTGGTACAGACGACACGACCCGTGTTGAGCTCGGTGCAGCCTCCATTGACGTCATAACATGCACGGCGGTCATAGTCAGATCGGACATCGATGTCGGGACCGCTGGTGCCGCTAGCTATGTCAGCCACGCCACTACGTCGCGGTCGTCAACGCGTACTCCGTCCTCGTGCCCTTCGGGCTCGGCCCTGTTCGCTTCGCCAAGGATGCCGGTTGGTATACCGTCAGAGTGGTAGAACTGCGTCGGACGTGGTTCAGGTTGCCGCCATCCATGGCGCGGGGCAGCTTTCATTAGCGTCCTAGCACGGGGCAGTCCGAGTGTCTCCGGCATCGACGTGCGGAACGGTGACGCCGCTAGCGGTGCTTGCCATGACGCTGTTGTGCACAACGTGGTTGCCAGTGCGGACGCTGTCTTCCTGACGCATCAGCTAGATTCATCTCGGGCATCAATCCGAGAAGCGCCGGTGCCGGCCACACCGCTGTGCACGTCAAGGTTGCCAATGCCTACATCGGAAGAAGGAAATACAGGAGTACTAGTTGTTTTGCTGCTGAGACGGACGAAAATACGGAAAGTTTTTGTGTTTTCTTTTGTCCGGAAAAAGACTAAGGAGAAGAATTGTCGCGGCCGTTAGATATAAAATAGGCAGCCGGGAGCACGCCTGTGGGAGCAGGCGAGCCCCATCCCTCCCGATCTTATCGCGCACACCCGCCCCATGCAAAAATAGTGTTTGCAATGGGATTTGATCTCTGGTCTACAGGTAATTAACAAAGGAAGCTGATCACCTCACCTACAACTCATTGTTGAACAAGCTAAGGAAAAATACGGTTTTGACATGTTTTGCCTTTAATATGTTAACACAGAAAATCTTTTTTGTTTCACCTATCAAACCCGACACATAAACTTTTCCCGTGGTAAATTCTCCATCACCACCACGATAACTAACGCACCACCGACATGATAACTTTTGTATACCACACGTTACATTATGTGTAAGTAGCATGGCCATATAAGCATCGGAGGCGTGATAACTTTGGTGAAAGCATCATGGTAACTTTGATCATTGGGGAAGGAATTTGTTGAACCCCCCCCCCCCCCCCCCCCCCCCGCCCAACCCCCGGCAATTTCTGTAAATAGCACGATAACATTCATGTTGGAAATATGAGCAATTTACCGAATGACTTTATTAACAAAAATACGAGATAAAGCACGACTAGTATAGCAGTGATAAAACAAGTCATGCAATTTGACAAAGAGAAGATAAACATCATCTTCATATATGAATTGTAACTAAACATATCTAGAGCAGACTGTATAGCAAGTTGCATATATGAAATGGAGCCTAACATATCTAGGGCAAACACTAGAATAAGGAACCGCAACAGGACTTCTAATAGAAAGAGCAAGAACATGTACGGGACAACAACATCAGAAGCACTGAACTTGGGGTCGACATCCTCTCCAGCCATGTCGTCGATGAGGTTATCGACGTTGGGGAAGAAGTCATCGTCGGGGAAGTAGTCGTCAGAGACCGTGATGAAGAAGTCAGTAGTCGCGCGGAGCGCTCCCCAAAAACCTGATCACCCTTCTCCCGTAAGGCTCAAAAGGTGCGGTTTCGGAGGCCTACTGTCCCGACCTGTGGTGCACGCTGCAAGCCGGGATGGGGAAGATCGTAGCAGTAGCTCAGCGGTCAGGAGGCTGAAGGCGAGAGGGTTGTGTTGCTCTGGTGCGTCTCTCCGGGAGGAGCGACCTCCCCTCGCTGCGCCGGGAGCTGAAGGGAACGAGGGAGACGAAACGAACAGACTTCAGCCGAAGAGGCGAGCCGTTCGGATTCAGTGCCCACTACAGAAAAACGTTTCAGCTCCCGCATGACCTTTCGTATACCCGTCATGCATGGCAAAAATTTAGACATCGGCTCAGCTCATTCCCGCAACCCGCGGCGCGGCGCGTCGTGACGAGGCGGACGACGGAGGAGGAGCGTGCGTGGATGTCCCTCTTGTTCTCATGCTCATACATGTGGGGAAAGAACCTCCCTTATAAAGATCCAACTCCCTCTAAACTAGCAATGTGGGACTAAACTTTAAAAGTGCCCCTTGCCTTGCACGAATGGGCTAAGTGGGCCTCTAGGATTTATTAGGAATTTCTGAAATTGTTATTGGGCTGGCCCATAAATAGATAAAATTCCAGTAAGCCCCCACCAGATCCTAGAGGCACATAGAATTTGCCTTTAGTTCCAAAACACTGTTTTATATACCGGTACTGCAGTGGAGACTGTTAAGTTGAACTTCCACCTAGAACTCTATGCTACACTAGTAAGCAACTTAAACAGTGGACTAGGTCTTGAACTACAAGTTTTCTGTTAATCTAGCTTCACACAAAGCCTTGACCGATACTAGGCTACCGTGGGTCTTTCCCGTGGATGGAGCTTATGCGTCATACTCCGAGACCTTTCATGAGTTTACTAGAGAGAACCCTACTCTCATAGATTGCGACGTTTAACAATCAGACTCATATAGGTGTGTTCTTCAAAAGATGTTCTGCAGGGAAACATCTCTTCTTAAATGAGCCACTTAGAACACATTAAGATATACATCAACCTGCCATGCAGTTTTAGGAGAGTATTGCATCTTCATGGAGTGGTATTGTTAATAGTAAGAATACTCTCCTCTCAGTTGATCAACAACTTGTCTTCTACATCTAATTCACGGGATCTCCGATCACAAAGAATAGGTTACCACTGTGAACAACTCATATTGTGGGTCTCATACCCATCTCCCTCGATGCATTATCTATCACATTGTGTGATAGACCCTTAGTGAAAGGATCTGCCAGATTTTTAGACGTTTGGATATAATCCAATGCAATAACGCCGGACTTTCTTATTTTCCTGATAGACTTTAACTGTCGGTGTCAAAACCGGCGGATCTCGGGTAGGGGGTCCCAAACTGTGCGTCTAAGGCGGATGGTAACAGGAGGCGGGGGACACAATGTTTACCCAGGTTCAGGCCCTCTTGTTGGAGGTAATACCCTACTTCCTGCTTGCTTGATCTTGATGATATGAGTATTACAAGAGTTGATCTACCACGAGATCGTAGAGGCTAAACCCTAGAAGCTAGCCTATGGTATGATTGTTCTTGTCCTACGGACTAAACCCTCCGGTTTATATAGACACCGAAGAGGGCTAGGGTTACACAAAGTCGGTTACAAAGGAGGAGATCTACATATCTGAATTGCCAAGCTTGCCTTCCACGCCAAGGAGAGTCCCATCCGGACACGGGACGAAGTCTTCAATCGTGTATCTCCATAGTCCAACAGTCCGGCTGTCCGGAGACCCCCTGTCAGTGTCAAAACCAGTGGATCTCGGGTAGGGGGTCCTGAACTGTGCGTCTAGGCCGGATGGTAACAGGAGGCAAGGGACACGAAGTTTTACCCAGGTTCGGGCCCTCTTGATGGAGGTAAAACCCTACGTCCTGCTTGATTAATATTGATGATATGGATAGTACAAGAGTAGATCTACCACAAGATTGGAGAGGCTAAACCCTAGAAGCTAGCCTATGGTATGATTGGCGATGTGTATGTTGTCCTACGGACTAAAACCCTCCGGTTTATATAGGCACCGGATGGGGTTAGGGTTACATAGAGTCGGTTACAATGGTAGGAGATCTACATATCCGTATCGCCAAGCTTGCCTTCCACGCCAAGGAAAGTCCCTTACGGACACGGGACGGAGTCTTCAATCTTGTATCTTCATAGTCCAACAGTCCGGCCAAAGGATATAGTCCGGCTGTCCGGACACCCCCTAATCCAGGACTCCCTCAGTAGCCCCCGAACCAGGCTTCAATGACGATGAGTCTGGCGTGCAGATTGTCTTTGACATTGCAAGGCGGGTTCTCCTCCAAATTCCGTGTACCTGTTTGAATAAAGTCCGGTTTTTTGTAGATGTTGCGCTCCTCGGCTTCTACGCCCAATAATGGCCGCTTCCTCCGTGTCAAACGAATATGAAAAGTCTGAGTGTTTTTACATTCACACCCCTAGCCGCGTAAATGAGCTGCCATATTTAAGGGGACGAGGATTTAGATCCAATCCACACCTTCTCCCCTCCGTGAGTGTTCATCAAAGCGCATCCGACAAAGGTCCATTCCACCATGGCCAGCCGTCGCAACTCCTCCTCTCGCCCTTCCAGTCCTAAGCCTGGATACTGGGAGAGATGTTCCATCCCGCATAGCGAGCTAGTGACACTCCAAACCAAGGGATTTCCCCCCGGCCTATATGGTCCCAGTTCGAGCCGGTCTTGCCATCTACAACGGCGGAGAGCAAGCAAAGAATGTCCCTAATCCATCCAAAGGAGAGCGGGTGTGCCTCGTTCCTTACTTAATAAGGGGGCTCGGATTTCCAATCCATCCATTTCTCCGGGGGTTGCTGGAGTTCTACGGCCTCCAGCTACATAATCTCACGCCTGCCTCAGTACTGCATATCGCGGGCTTTGTAGCCCTCTGCGAGCTGTTCTTGGGTGTCGAAGCTCATTTCAGACTGTGGAAGGAGCTATTTTGCCTCGTGCCCTGTTCCAAGAAGGGGTCAATGTATCAAGTGGGCGGAGCCGAAGTATGGCGCATCGCCGGGTCCGGATATCTGTCCGGAACCCCAAAGAAGGCGTCCGAAGACTGGCCCTCGGAGTGGTTTTATATAGAAGACGTCCCGCTGCCGGATCCTGTCCGGACCGGCCTTCCCGAATTCAACAGTGCTCCCTTAAAGAACCGCCTAAGCTGGCGCCCACGAAGCCCTCAGAGGGGAGGTGACATGGACATCATTTACTTGATGGGCCGAATAAGATTGTTAGCCCATTCCGGACTAACCATGATCGGGGTTATGGCCGAATGCATTATGCGGGGGGTGCAGCCGCTTCATTATAGAAGCCACCCATGTGGGACTTCAACGGGGAGGACGACGCCACCCGCTACGGCCGTAAGGGGCCAGATTCAGCTGCCGCTCTACTGAAGATCTTGTCCACTTTGTATAAGGGAGAAGAGGAGGAATTTCTCCGCGTCAACCCTTAGGGCGGATTCTCCATGCACAATCCCCCAAGCTGGGTAAGCGGCCGTATTTACTTGTCCATTCATTTTGTATTCCCATTGTTAAATATTCAGTCTGACGACTTCAACGTAGGAACTGCGCCGGGCTGTAAAGGAAATAAGCAGCCCTCCTCCACGACCCGAGGACCCAGGACGGTCCCTCGACCCGGCCTCCCAAGAGGATCCGGACATATCTATGGAGCTGATTGATGGAGTGTTCCATCAATTGAGCGAGGACAACGCCTTGGTGGCCATTATGACCGATTACCCAGGGCTAATCCTGACCCCCCAGGTACCTGAGATCGAAGTCCCAGTACCCTGAATAGGTATCCGCCCACTCGAGTTCAGTTTCCTGATTGCGACCGAACTTTGCAGGGGAGGTATTTAAGGCGGAAGGCCGAACCTGTGGCGACAAGCCAACGAGGGGCCGTAGGGCCCCGCGGGCAGAAAAGAAGTGCAGTCCGGACCGAGGCGTCAGCGCAAAGGTATGGCGCGCCCCTTATCCTAGGTGTTATACCTTCGAGGCATATTGACACTCGCGCTCTTTTCAGGACAAAGAGACCTCGCCGGACTACATCCGGAGAGGCTGCCAATCGCGCCTCCACCAGCCAGGCTCCAAAGCCTGGTCAGGAGGCGGAGGCGAGCGCAAGGCGTGCGCCAGACACTCCTCCGACAGAGGATGTGGACGGGTTGTCTGCCACCAACTCTGAGGTGGAGAGTGCCATGAACCACAGGCGTCGCCGGACAATTCTTCGCGACGCTTGTTTCTCCCAAGGGGCGTTAGATGCCTTCAACTCGGGAGATGCGTATCTCCGTGCCGCTCAAAATGGTCTAGCCAGAGCCACAGAGCAGTATGTAAAAGACATACGAGTAAGAAAATTCTGGTAATTATATGTATATACCAGTAGCCCCCGAGACTTGAAACAGTTAGAATAACTGATTTAAGGATCATTTGTGATGCAGGTTCTTACGGAAAAGAATTCCCTACTGTCCAAGGAGCTGGAAGAGTGCAAAGCCCAACTTGAGGCCGCACTAGCCGCGGCAAGGGAGCCCAAGGAGACCCCCTCTGGTAATATACACTTTGAAAGATAAGTATTTTGCGAAGCACGGCTTTGGTGCGAATCTGACAAATGAAATTGCAGATGGCGCCGGATTGAATCCAGAAAGGAAACACCTCCTACGCCAGCTAAAGGCTGGTGAGAGGGTGCTGATAAAGGTGATGGGGGAGAAGAACGATCTCCAAGATGCCAACACCAAGCTGGGCGTCGAGCTGAAAGATGTTCGTGCCCAGCTGTCAGACTCCATGAAGGAGAATTAGCGGCTTCGGCGCGGCATATTTAGTAAGTGCTTGAACGAACCTTTGAAAGAAAGTTCGGCGGGGAAGTCGACTAACAGAGCAATGTCTGTAGGTGTGCTAACAGGTCGTCCTGCAGAGGAGATGCCCGGTTCTACAGGTGACCTTCTTCCCGAGCTCTCGCAACTGCTCGATCGAGTTCGGCAGGCGATGCAAGGCGTCGCCCAGGCCCTGTGGCCATCTGTCTCCATGCCCGAAGGTCTTGGAGAGCTTGCGGAGAAGCTAAAGGGAGCATGGCGGTGCTTCCTCTTGTGGAAGATATCAGCCTGCCGTCAAGGCGCTAGGGAGGCCTGGGCCATGGTGAAGACGCGGTACTCAAAGGCTGACCCCAACCATATCGCCGAGGTCGGTCCTATAGGACCCGATGGGAAGGAGATCCCTGTAAGCTTAGTATACGGCCAAGTAGAGTTGGCCGCAAAGTATTCCCAGCAGGACTGTAAATTAGACAGCCTGTTAGATGGTATTGAAGAGGAATACGGTCAATCAAAATGACTATGTAATTTAATTGACATTTATGATGCCTTCTAGCCGGATTGTAGATCATTTGTCATGGCCGACCCTGTCGCTTCAGCCTCGGGACCTGACGGTCCGGAGTGTGTCCGAATTCTCATGCGGTTATATAGGAACTGAGGAATGCATGGAGACCAGGCGTAGGGGTCATTAGTGAGTGAACAGACAAGTGCCCGACTAGTTATGTTATATTACATGGTTAGTAAGAAACATCTTCCAGGGAGAATAGTTCCGTTAGGGGTTCCTTTCCCTGGGAGGCATGCCCTAAAGTGCATGTCCATGCTGCGAAAAGAGACGCAGGAAAAACGTATGGGGGCATGTAGATAAATAAAAAAGATCATCTTTAGTTCACCGACTGAATATTCCCTTAAGAACGCTAGCTTTCGGCTTCACCCAGTCTGAGGTACACGTCCGGCTGACCCGGCAGTAACAATCGCAGAGGTGCTCCCTTTACCACCTAGCCGAACAATCGGGAACGTAGGGGTAAGCACAGGAGCCAGGAAACCCAGCTTGGCCAAAACTTAAGTCATATCGATGCATATAATGGCGAATAAAAGGTACATGCGGAAGTGTGACACATGTGTTGGGCGTGAAGCCCGTATAAATAAGCTTCTGTTTAAAGAAGCCCCCAGGTTTATTGAGCGCGGATAGCGCGTCACTTTATGAGCTTTTAAAGGCTATAAGAGATGAAGAGAGAAGAAGAGGAATGTAAGACAGAAAGTATATAAAAAATGGACAGAGGAAGGAGACGAACATAGAGTCCGGCGCTAGGCATAGAATCTTCGGAGACGGGCTGCGTTCCATGGGTTCGGCTCGAGTCGGTTATCCGATGCATTTCGCAGGCGGTATGCTCCACCAGTCAGAACTTGGTCAATTATGAAGGGACCTTCCCACTTGGGCTTGAGTTTGTCATTTTTCTTGTCCGGCAGGCGTAGAACTAATTCGCCAACATTGTAATTTTTGGCCCGTACTTCTCTGCTTTGGTATCGTCGAGCCTGCTGTTGATAGAATGCGGAACGGGATTTTTCCACGTCACGCTCCTCCTCCAATGCGTCCAGACTATCCTGCCGATCGAGCTCGGCTTCTCTTTCTTTGTACATGCGCACTTGAGGTGAGTCATGAATTATGTCGCAAGGCAAAACTGCCTCTGCGTCGTACACCATGAAGAATGGTGTGTATCCAGTGGTGCGATTTGGCGTGGTCCGCAGCCCCCAGAGTACGGAGTCGAGCTCCTCTACCCAGTGCGTGTTAGATTCCGTGAGGGACCGCACTAATCTGGGTTTAATGCCGCTCATGATAAGACCATTTGCACGTTCAACCTGGCCGTTAGTTTGTGGGTGGTAGACGGAAGCATAATCGAGCTTGATGCCCATGTCTTTGCACCAGAGTTTTACCTCGTCAGCCGTAAAGTTCATGCCGTTATCAGTGATGATGCTGTGGGGGACGCCGTAACGGTGTACAACCCCGGATATGAAGTCTATCACAGGTCCGGATTCGGCCGTCTTAACAGGCTTGGCTTCTATCCGTTTGGTGAACTTATCCACCATGACCAGTAAGTATTTTTGCTTGTGGGTTCCACCTTTAAGGGGTCCAACCATGTCAAGCCCCCAGACCGCGAAGGGCCAAGTGATGGGGATAGTTTGGAGGGCAGTGGGTGGCATATGGCTTTGGTTTGCAAAGAGCTGGCAACCGGTGCATCGTTGGACTAAGTCCTGGGCGTCTGCCCGGGCCGTCGGCCAGTAAAAGCCTGTGCGGAAAGCCTTGCTCACAAGGGACCGAGCTGCAGCGTGGTGACCGCCGAGTCCGGTGTGTATTTCAGCCAGGAGGTTCCGCCCTTCCTCTTCGGAGATGCACCTTTGAAGGACTCCGGTAGTGCTTTTCTTATACAGTTCTCCCTCGTGGACTTTGTAGGCTTTGGATCGCCGCACGATACAGCGTGCCTCGTTTTGGTCCTCGGGGAGTTCCTGCCTAATAAGGTAGGCGAGGAATGGTTCTGTCCACGGGGCGATGACGGCCATTATTACGTGGGATGAAGGTGTTATTTCATCGGCAGAGCCTCCGATTGTGTCAGAATGTTCGGTGTCGGGCAGTGCGGTCGGGTCCGGGCTGTTATTGTTCGGCTCCCCTTCCCATACTATGGATGGCTTGAACAGCCTTTCCAAGAAGATGTTGGGGGGGGGGACTACATCGCGTTTTGCGCCGATGCGTGCCACGACGTCTACCGCCTGATTATTTTTCCGGGCTATATGGTGAAATTCGAGCCCCTCGAACCGAGCTGACATTTTTAGGACGGTGTTGCGGTAAGCTGCCATTTTTGGATCCTTGGCATCAAAGTCTCCATTTATTTGGGATATTGCGAGGTTCGAATCCCCACGCACCTCTAGGCGTTGAATGCCCATGGATACTGTCATCCGGAGACCATGTAAAAGGGCCTCATATTCGGCTGCATTATTGGAGTCCGTGTACATAATCTGGAGTATGTATTGAACTATGTCTCCTGTGGGGGACGTCAAAACGATGCCAGCCCCCAGTCCGGTCAACATCTTGGAGCCGTCAAAATGCATGATCCAATTTGAATATGTGCCGTACTCTTTAGGGAGTTCGGCCTCCATCCATTCTGCGACGAAGTCGGCCAAGACTTGCGACTTGATGGCTCGTCGTGGCTTATAAGTTATGTCGAACGGGAGGAGCTCAATGTCCCATTTTGCATTCCGGCCCGTTGCTTCACGGTTGTTTATAATATCGTTAAGTGGTACTTCCGAGGCTACTGTTATTGAACACTCTTGAAAGTAGTGTCGTAGCTTCTGGGATGCCATGAATACCGCATACGCAATCTTTTGGTAATGCGGGTACCGTGATTTGCAGGGAGTGAGGACAGTGGACACGTAATAGACTGGCTTTTGAAGGGGGAATTTGTGTCCGTCCGCTTCTCGTTCGACGACGAGCACTGCGCTTACAACCTGATGTGTTGCTGCAATGTATAATAGCATTGGTTCGCCAATGTTTGGCGCGGCCAGGACTGGGTTTGTTGCCAGTATGGCTTTTATTTCGTCGAGGCCGGCCGTGGCTGCATCCGTCCATTTGAAGTGTTCGATGCGCCGAAGGAGGCGGTAAAGGGGTAGGGCCTTTTCTCCCAATCGGGAGATAAAGCGGCTTAGAGCCGCCACGCATCCGATTAACTTTTGTATTTGTTTGAGGTCCTTTGGGATGTCCAGTTGCGACAGAGCTCGGATCTTGGCTGGATTTGCTTCAATTCCTCTACCGAATACGATGAAGCCCAAGAGCTTTCTGGCTGGAACGCCGAAAACGCATTTTTCCGGGTTGAGCTTGATGTCGTATGTTCGGAGGTTATCAAATGTGAGCCTCAAGTCGTCTACTAGAGATTCAACATGTCTTGTTTTGACGACCACATCATCTACATATGCCTCCACTGTTTTGCCGATCTGGCTTGCCAGACATGTCCGAATCATGCGCTGATATGTTGCGCCGGCGTTTTTGAGCCTGAAGGGCATCGTGTTGAAGCAGAATGGGTCGTATGGTGTGATAAATGCCGTTGCGGCTTGGTCTGGTTCTGCCATCTTGATTTGATGGTAGCCGGAATATGCGTCGAGGAAACACAATGAATCGTGTCCTGCTATAGCATCGATAATTTGATCGATGCGGGGGAGGGGGAAGGGATCCTTTGGGCAGGCCTTGTTAAGGTCTTTAAAATCAACACACAGGCGCCAGGATTTGTCCTTCTTTGGTACCATCACCAGGTTTGCTAGCCAGTCCGGATGTTTTATATCTCTGATGAATCCGGCCTCCAATAGCTTTGCTAGCTCCTCTCCCATGGCCTGTCTCTTAGGTTCGGAAAAACGCCGAAGAGCCTGTTTGACAGGTTTGAATCCTTTTTGGATATTTAAGCTGTGCTCGGCCAGCCTGCGTGGGATTCCTGGCATGTCTGAAGGGTGCTAGGCGAAAATGTCCCAGTTCTCTCGTAGGAACTCTCGCAGTGCGGCATCTACATCAGGGTTTAAATGTGCCCCGATGGAAGCTGTTTTATTGGGGTCCGTTGGATGGACTTGGAATTTGACTATTTCGTCCGCTGGTTTAAAGAAGGTGGACTTGGATCTTTTGTCGAGTACCACGTCGTCCCTGTTCACCATAGAGCGCAGCATAGTCAGTTCCTCAGCCGCTAGGGCTTCGGATAGTGCCTTGAGGGCCAGTGCGGCTGTCTTGTTTTCGGCGCGGAGTGCTATATCCGGATCACTAGTGAGAGTGATGATCCCGTTGGGCCCGGGCATCTTGAGCTTCATGTACCCGTAATGGGGTATTGCTTGGAAGATTGTAAACGCTTCCCGCCCTAGCAGAGCGTGATAACCGCTGCTGAACGGGGCCACATGGAACGTGACCTCTTCGGACCTGTAATTATCCGGCGTGCCGAACACCACATCTAGTGTGATTTTTCCTGTACAGCGCGCTTCCCGACTGTGGATTATTCCTCGAAAGGTTGTGCTACTTCGCTCGATGCGGTTCCAGTCTATTTCCATTTTTTGAAGAGTTTCCTCATAAATGAGGTTCAATCCGCTGCCGCCGTCCATGAGTACCTTGGTAAGACGAAAGCCGTCCACTATTGGACTGAGGACCCATGCGGCTGGTGCTCGGGCTGTTCGGAATTTAGGTTCATCACGGGCGTTAAAGGTAATAGCCGTGTCACTCCATGGGTTTATTGTTGCTACTTGGTAGACTTTGGCAAGGCTGCGGAGTGTCCTTTTTCGCATATTATTTGATGCGAAGGTCTCAAAGACTGTTAATACCGTATTGGTGTCTCCGGGGTGGCCTTCTGTGGCCTCCGGAATTAGGAGATTTTCGCCAATTTTGGCCACCTGCCGGAGTATCCAACATGCTCTAAGGCTGTGAGTTGGTGTGGTGTCCTCTGTACTATGAATTTTACAGGGTCCATTAAGCCATCCTTCCAATACGATTCCATGCCCTGTAGAGGGTTTTTGCTTTTTGGTTTTTGACCCGGGTGTTTGGTGGTGATGCACCCTTTTATTTCGGACCGGTTTTGCATTCAGGGACGGATTGTCCCAAAATTTTATTTCGGTTTTCCGGGCGCTTTCCATCGCACAGTACTTTCGTACTATGGATGCCAAGTCAGCGAAGCATGTAATATCGTGGCGACTTATGGCGTTGAGGATTCCCTTGTCCGTGCAATTATTGCAGAAGAATGAAATCGCGTCTTCCTCGCGGCAGTCCTTTATCCTGTTCACAACCAGGAGGAATCTGGCCCAGTAATAATGTACTGTTTCTTCGGGCTCTTGCCTAATTTGGGATAGATCACTAATGTTCGGGTGGGTGGGTGAAATTAAATCCGAAGCCTCACCCCATCTGAGGCTCAGAGGCCGAGGAATTTCCGAATTCGAAAATTTGGATTTCTGGATGTTGTCCAACGAATCCAGTCAGTCGCCTGACTCTAGGTTCAGGTCCTGAGTGATATCCTCCCCTCCGCGGGTATCTGGCTTGGAGGGATCAGGAATCTGGACGTAACGAGTCCTTAAGATAGATGAAGGGTCGCCGCACTGTCCCTCTACCACGGCAACGTGATGGGTGACTTGGGGAGAGTTAATCTCTCTCAGATCGGGTTTAGGCTCAATCTGGTCGTAATCCGTAGTGACTCCTAGGGCGGCGAAGCGATCCAAGAGCTCGTTTATGGAGGAGAGCTCCATTGGATCTAACCGCTCGGCGAGTTCCGAGCTGACATGAAGATTGTTTTCGATGGCCCGAGAGGTCATCGTCAGCGCAGAAGCCGAATGGGCGGTCATAAGAAAACCACCTAGCCGGAGGGTTTGGCCGACGGCCAAAGCTCCCTTAGCAACGGTGCCGTCTTTAAAGACGGGGCGAGGCATCCTTCCTGATGACGACGACACAGAGGAACTCTCAATGAAAGCACCAATGTCGGTGTCAAAACCGGCGGATCTCGGGTAGGGGGTCCCGAACTGTGCGTCTAGGCCGGATGGTAACAGGAGGCAAGGGACACGAAGTTTTACCCAGGTTCGGGCCCTCTCGATGGAGGTAAAACCCTATGTCCTGCTTGATTAATATTGATGATATGGGTAGTACAAGAGTAGATCTACCACGAGATCGGAGAGGCTAAACCCTAGAAGCTAGCCTATGGTATGATTGTCGATGTGTATGTTGTCCTACGGACTAAAACCCTCCGGTTTATATAGACACCGGATGGGGTTAGGGTTACATAGAGTCGGTTACAATGGTAGGAGATCTACATATCCGTATCGCCAAGCTTGCCTTCCACGCCAAGGAAAGTCCCTTCCGGACACGGGACGGAGTCTTCAATCTTGTATCTTCATAGTCCAACAGTCTGGCCAAAGGATATAGTCCGGCTGTCTGGACACCCCCTAATCCAGGACCCCCTCAGTAGCCCCTGAACCAGGCTTCAATGACGATGAGTCCGACGCGCAGATTTGTCTTCGGCATTGCAAGGCGGGTTCTTCCTCCGAATACTCCATAGAAGATCTTGAACACAAGGATAGTGTCCAGCTCTACAAAACAAGTTCCACATACCACCGTAGAGAGAATAATATTTCCACAAATCTAATCAGCTGACACATTTAGAAACATGACATCATGCCACGGCCCGATTATTATTCGAACCATTTTTCTCAACAAGCACTGCACATATTGCGAGGCGGTTTTCTCGACACGTCTTGTCGAGGCAGAGATCGTGTCCTCCTTATTACAGGATTCTCATCAATACGGACGTGGGTAACCCACTCACGCCCGTTGGTATGACTCCTCGATTTTAGGCACGTCCGAAACGGCCACGAGGAGGACGCTCGATATTCATCCTTTTTATAAAGAGGCCAAGGCATGTCCCTTTTTCCCCTCTCGTACTCAATCGAATCCTCCCCCCACCTCGAGTTCCAACACCCCAGGCTTAGGTCAGGCGCTTCGGACCTTCAACCATGTCCGAATCCAACCTTCAAGGTCGGTGGATGCCCTCCTCTGTCATAGAGGAAGACATCAAGAAGCTAAGAGAGGCCAGGTATTTGACCGGCGAAATCTGGCACAGGCTAGCCGCTCGAGGGCAGGTCATTCCCGCTCCCGAACCCGGCAAGAGCGTTGTATTCATCTCTCACTTCCTCCGAGGGCTAGGCCTTGCTCTGGATCCATTTTTTAGGGGGCTCATGTTCTATTATGGGCTGGATTTCCATGACCTGGCCCCGGATTCCCTCCTTCACATCTCGTTGTTCATCGTCGTATGTGAGGCCTTCCTCCGCATTACCCCACACTTCGGCCTGTGGCTCAAGACTTTTGATGTGAAGCCAAAGATGATCGAGGGGCGACACGCAGAGTGCGGAGGCGCCGTAATAAGCAAAAGAGCTGATGCTCCATGGCCAGAGGGTTCTTTCCCGGAGGTGTCCGGTTTATAGCAGCGGGAGTGGTTTTATATCACAGCTCCCCGAAGCAACAAGTGGGTAGCTGATGTCTACTACACAACCTTCTTCTTGTAGATGTTGTTGGGCCTCCAAGTGCAGAGGTTTGTAGGACAGTAGCAAATTTCCCTCAAGTGGATGACCTAAGGTTTATCAATCCGTAGGAGGCGTAGGATGAAGATGGTCTCTCTCAAGCAACCCTGCAACCAAATAACAAAGAGTCTCTTGTGTCCCCAACACACCCAATACAATGGTAAATTGTATAGGTGCACTAGTTCGGCGAAGAGATGGTGATACAAGTGCAATATGGATAGTAGATAAAGGTATTTGTAATCTGAAATTATAAAAACAGCAAGGTAACTAATGATAAAAGTGAGCATAAACGGTATTGCAATGTGTTGAAACAAGGCCTAGGGTTCATACTTTCGCTAGTGCAAGTTCCCTCAACAATACTAACATAATTGGATCACATAACTATCCCTCAACATGCAACAAAGAGTCACTCCAAAGTCACTAATAG
The DNA here is from genome assembly GCF_018294505.1 of Triticum aestivum. Lineage (NCBI taxonomy): Eukaryota > Viridiplantae > Streptophyta > Magnoliopsida > Poales > Poaceae > Triticum > Triticum aestivum. The sequence goes on from NC_057803.1 coordinate 14,120,117, forward strand.
CGGAGAACAAACGAAGAGATTATGGTAGGGTACGAAACCACCTCAAAGTTATTCTTTCCAATCAATCCGTTGGGCTATTCCTATAAGTGTCACAAACAACCCTAGAGTTTGTACTAGAATAACACCTTCAGACACAAATCAACCAAAACCCTAATGTCACCTAGATACTCCAATGTCACCTCAAGTATCCGTGGGTATGATTATACGATATGCGTCACACAATCTAAGATTCATCTATTCAACCAACACAAAGGACCTCAAAGAGTGCCCCAAAGTTCCTACCGGAGAATCACGACGAAAACGTGTGCCAACCCCTATGCATAGGTTTATGGGCGGAACCCGCAAGTTGATCACCAAAACATACATCAAGTGAATCAATAGAATACCCCATTGTCACCATGGGTATCCCATGCAAGACATACATCAAGTGTTCTCAAATCTTTAAAGACTCAATCCGATAAGATAACTCCAAAGGGGAAACTCAATTCATTACAAGAGAGTAGAGGGGGAGGAGAAACATAAGATCCAACTATAATAGCAAAGCTCACGATACATCAAGATCGTACCACCTCAAGAACACGAGAGAGAGAGAGATCAAACACATAGCTACTGGTACATACCCTCAGCCCCGAGGGAGAACTACTCCCTCCTCGTCATGGAGAGCACCGGGATGATGAAGATGGCCACCGGAGAAGGATTCCCCATCTGGCAGGGTGCCGGAACGGGTCTAGATTGGCTTTCGGTGGCTATAGAGGCTTCTGGCGGCGGAACTCCCGATCTATTGTTCGTACGGATGTTTTTAGGGTATATGGAGATATATAGGCAGAAGAAGTACATCGGTGGACCGAAGGGGGCGCCACGAGGCAGGGGGCGCGCCCTAGGGGGGGGGGCGCCCTCCACCCTCGTGAGCACCTCCCTTATCTCCTGACGTGGGGTCCAAGTCCATCCGGTAGCTTTCCTTCCGAAAATAACTTCTCTAGTTGATTTCGTTCCGTTTCGACTCTATTTGATATTCCTTTTCTTCGAAACACTGAAATAGGCAAAAAACAGCAAATCTGGGCTGGGCCTCCGGTTAATAGGTTAGTCCCAAAAATAATATAAAAGTGGATAATAAAGCCCAATATTGCCCAAAACAGTAGATAACATAGAATGGATCAATCAAAAATTATAGATACGTTGGAGACGTATCAAGCATATCCAAGCTTAATTCCTACTCGTCCTCGAGTAGGTAAATGATAAAAATAGAATTTTTGATGCGGAGTGCTACTTGGCATAATTTTAATGTAATTCTTAATTGTGATATGAATATCCAGATCGGAAAGATTCAAGACAAAAGTTCATATTGACATAAAAATGATAATACTTCAAGCATACTAACTAAGCAATTATGTCTTCTCAAAATAACATGGACAAAGAAAGTTCGTCCCTACAAAATCATATGGTTTCGTCATGTTTCATTTTCGTCACACAAGAATGCTCTCATCATGCACAACCCCGATGACAAGCCAAGCAATTGTTTCGTACTTTAGTAATCTCAAACCTATAAACGTTCACGTAATACATGAGCGCGAGCCATGGATATAGCACTATGAGTGGAATAAAATAATGAGGGGGTCATGTGGAGAAGACAAAAAGGAGAAAGTCTCACATCAACGAGGCTAATCAATGGGCTGTGGAGATGCCCACCGATTGATGTTAATGCAAGGAGTAGGGATTGCCATGCAACGGATGCACTAGAGCTATAAATGTATGAAAGCTCAACAAAAGAAACTAGTGGGTGTGCATCCAACTTGCTTGCTCACGAAGACCTAGGGCACTTGAGGAGGCCCATCATTGGAATATACAAGCCAAGTTCTATAATGAAAAATTCCCACTAGTATATGAAAGTGACAGAACAAGAGACTCTCTATCATAAAGATCATGGTGCTACTTTGAAGCACAAGTGTGGAAAAAGGATAGTAGCATTGTCCCTTTTATTTATTTTATTTTTTTATTTGGCCTTTTTTTATTTGGCCTTTTTTTAATTTGGCCTTTCCTTTTTTTGGGACAATGCTCTATTAATGATGATCATCACACTTCTATTTATTTACAACTCAATGATTACAACTCGATACTAGAACAAAGTATGATTCTATATGAATGCCTCCGGCGGTGTACCGGGATTGCGATGAATCAAGTGTGACATGTATGAAAAATTATGAACGGTGGCTTTGCCAAAAATACGATGTCAACTACATGATCATGCAAAGCAATATGACAATGATGAATGTGTCATGATGAACGGAATGATGGAAAGTTGCATGGCAATATATGTCGGAATGGCTATGGAAATGCTGTAATAGGTTGGTATGGTGGCTGTTTTGAGGAAGATATAAGGAGGTTTATGTGTGACAGAGCGTATCATATCACGGGGTTTGGATGCACCGGCGAAGTTTGAACCAACTCTCAATTTGAGAAAGGGCAATGCATGGTACCGAAGAGGCTAGGAAGGATGGAAGGGTGAGAGTGCGTATAATCCATGGACTCAACATTAGTCATAAAGAACTCACATACTTATTGCAAAAATCTACAAGTCATCAAAAACCTCGGTACTACGCGCATGCTCCTAGGGGGATAGATTGGTAGGAAAAGACCATCGCTCATCCCCGACCGCCACTCATAAGGAGGACAATCAAATAACACCTCATGTTTCAAATTTGTTACATAACGTTTACCCTATGTGCATGGTACGGGACTTGCAAACTTCAACACAAGCATTTCTCAATTTCACAACTACTCAAGTAGCATGACTTTGATATTATTACCTCCATATCTCAAAACAATCATCAAGCATCAAAATTCTCTTAGTATCCAATACACTCATAAGAAAGTTTTTACTAATCTTGAATACCTAGCATATTTGTAGCGACCCGACCTCAGACGGTCAAGTCTTTGTGCTTAAGTTTCATCCCTGGATCAGTATGCTGACACACACAGTACTCGAGGATTTATAACAAAGGTAAATCACATGTATAAAGTAACGTAAATACTATTACCTCAATCAAAATAGCGGAAGTAACAAGGTTGTGGATTCCCATCAACACCAACGACAAAGTTGAGTGTATAAATCGTAACCCTAACGTATCACTTACTCGTCGTAAGTTATCCTGCAACATGAGACGTTGCAGCCACAAAGGGTCAGTACATTGAATGTACTAGCAAATTCACACCATAGAGAAAAATGATGAACAATGGCTTTCACTACATGCATATTTGGCTGGTGGAAAGGCTCTATGGTTATATGGTTTTTGCGAAAAGCCAATTTTTCCCTACTGCAAAGGAATAAATTTTATTTAACTATCATGGTGGTTGTTAAACATTGAGAGTGTAGACACCCTCTCAATCCCAATTAAATATCATCATTAAGACCCAACAAAATTAATTAAAGTAACGTGATGAGATCAACATGATAATCCAAGTACTAGATACTCAAAACGTCCATAACCGGGGACACAGCTAACCATGATTAGTTTATACACTCTGCAGAGGTTTGCGCACTTTTCCCCACAAGACTCAATCTCCTCCTTTGGGATTCTTGCACTACATGGTGTTTGAGAAACGGATGACTGAGACATAGTCTTTCAGAAGCGCTCACACCTTACGAACGGGTAGACCGTTACACCTACTTTCCCCTACATCTACTAGTCTACCATTGTAAGAGTTCACACAACTTAGTCAACTATGCTAGGGCCCATAGTAGCTTGTGGCTACACACGGAAGTTTCTAGTATGAATAATCTCATGATCCCTTTGAGCCTGGGTGGCGGTCCAAAAGAAAAACAGGCAATTGCTGGAATACCTAGGTGCCTCAATCCATCCAGATGTGTATTTAAGTTGCCACCTTAGATAAACCATTAATTTAACAAACTCACATTTGTCATGGATACGCTCACCCAATCCACGTCTACTAGCATAGAATGGCAATATAAGCAAACGTAGAAGTAACTCCCAAAGGTTTGATAATAAAACAGGTAATAGGTACTACTTCATCTACTTCCCAAACCCACAATTTAATTAGATCCTAATCATGCAGTGTGTGAGGATTGATCTAATGCAATAAAAAACTGGGTAATAGGAAGTATGATCAAAGTGTTACTTGCCTGCAATGTTGATGAAGATGATTCACACTCAAAACTCTTGATAGTCCTACTCGTCACACTCCGGTCAATCTATTGTAAGCAATCAATAGTAACCACACATAAGCAATCACTCAAAAGATCAGAAAGATCGAAGAAGACGATTCAGAAAACTTCAAAACCAAGCAAATAACTCTTGCAACATAAAACAATTTCTAACAGTACCAAAATTATGTGAATTTGGCCTTATCAGAAAGTTTAGGTCAAGAGCTTCGATTTGCAAAAAGAATCAACTGAAACGGAGCTACGAAACTCAAGTTATGATCAAACGAAGTTTGAATACAAATCTAGTCTAATTCAAATTTTAAACTTTCAAAAACATGTTTGAGTTTGATTACGGGATAGAGGAGATCATAACGAAGAAGTGGGCGTTGGTTTTGTTGGATTTTGACCAACGAGTAAAAAGTAGTGAGGTTTTGAAGATTAGGGACTAATTTGTAAATAAGATCATCACAGATAGGTCCCTGGCCAGAAATAAAAAAAAGAAAAAATACTATCAAACGAACGTTCGCTAAACTGATCTACAGAACGAAAACGTTCACTGCGAAGAGATAAAAAGTGAATGTTCGCTAAGTAACTAGAAGAAAAAAAAGGTTGTTCAAAGAAAAACTACGAAAACCGCAAATAAACCGGATCGAACCGGGGTCGGTTACCGGCGACAGTGGCGGTGGTCGACGGCAAGGTGGGACGGCGGCGACGTCGGCTGTGAGCGGGGAGGCGGCTCCGGGGTCGGCGGCGAGGGCGGCGCGGGGCGGCAGAGTTGGAGGTGGCGGTCAACGGCGTCGCGGGCGGCGCGATGCGGAGCAGTGGCGGCGGCGGTTGTCGGTGAGGTGCGGCGGCATGATGCGAGAGGAGGAGAGGAGAGGCGGCGGGCCTGCGGGATTTATAGGGGGAGGGGCGAGCGGCAACTTGGAGGAGGGGGCAACGCAAGGCGGTGCGGGAGTCCGGGGCGGACACGGCGAGTGGCGGCGGCGTGCTGGCTCGGGAGTCCTTCCCGAGCTCAGGGACGACGAGGAGGTGGGCTGGGCCGCGGCCTGGCCTGGGAGCTGGCCGGCCCAGTCGGCGAAGTTTTTTTGTTTTTAAAACATTTATCTGCACAAACTAAAGTAAAACAAAAATATTATATAGGCATATAATATATCAAAATTTTCATAAAAAGATTTTCTACAACATGAACATTTTAGTAAAATCAAATAAAATCCACACAAAATCAAATAATTCAAACAATGCTCCTGCTCTAATAAAATCCACCAAAAATCATTATAAAAATACCAAAATTAATTCAAATTTATTTCTCTCCAATTTTCTGATGTAGGGAATCATGTTACCCTATTTTCCATGTATTTTTATTTTGGAGAAAAATAATTTTAATAAAACTCAAATAACTCCAAATTGAAAATAATTTCAAAATACTTTAAATTTGATCCTTGAAACTCCCAACTCATATTTCATAATTTGAAGAAGTCATTTTATCTTCTCTCGTGAAAATCATTGAGTTGCTTAAAGTTTCTGAATTTGAAATATTTCCAAATAAAATTCAAATCTTTTCAAAACCCCTTTTCATTTAAATAAATGGAAGAAGTCATTTCATCTTCTCTCCAGGGTTTTGTGGTGAAAAGAATTTGAATTCATGGAGATCAAAATGCAAAAAAGGTGAAAGTTTGGGAAAGTCGTTTTATTCCCTCTCATTTAACTTTCCAAAAGGTTTCGAATTGCACTCACTTTAAGTCAATCAATCACAGACAATCAAACAAACAATCAAATCGATCTATTTATTATAAAATTCCAAAATTTAGAATTTTGGGATGTTACAAACCTACCACCTTTAAAATGAATCTCGTCCTCGAGATTCGGAGAGGCTAGAAAGAAATAGGTTGGGTTTGGGGTCTTCTCAAAATCCATCGATCATCACAGGGGTCTGGGGTGCTACCACCCTTAGAAGCATGGTTACGGTTCCATCGAAACTCATATACTTCATCCATATTGTTAACAGTGTCGGTCTTCTTGGATCTTCAGGAAATTCCTTATCCGGGCTCTTCCGGTAGTGGCATAACCTTTACCACAATTCTTCTGTCCTTTCATCTTGGTAAGGTTCTTCCATGACTGGGTCTTCTTATCTGACGGGTCTGGCGCCAATACTAAACAACTATCGATATCTCATGGCGGTCATCCAATTATGGTTTCTCCTACAGGGAATGGGTCTAGGCTTCTTTCTCACCGTATGTTCTACGATTGGCAGCACTGCCTTGTACATGGAAAAAAATTGCTATACCATTCTAAGGTTTAAACAAGGTTTAATATCGTCGTCGCTCTACTATGGGTAAGTCACTCAGATTTTACTATCCCATATAGCAAGGCGAATAATAAGAGTAAGTCGGTATGGTGATCAATCCATCCCGCACCCAAATCATTACCTTGTATACGGTTTAGCGAATCTCGCATTCTAACACTCGGTCATACTCACAAGCATTGCAAAATTTCTCTTGTCGACGAACCAAGTTCGGATAAATCCATTGATTCTGTAAGCCAAACAAACATCTATCGTTCCTTCACAACTCTTAGGTTTTATGTTACTCCTATAAAATCATCTACCGATAAACGTCGTATCTTCCTCCAGGGTTTTTCCTTCAGCAAGAATGTGCTTGCTTCTTGGCAGGTTCTGGGGCATGTGGGTTATGGCCCATCTCATCACTTGTACTCGTTGAACTTATCATCGGGCAACTGATCATTATTCCAACTTCCAACTTCCTAGTATTCTTAAATCCATCCAATTGTACTGTCTTCCTTCCTTCTATTGGCACCAAACTAGGACATGATTACTCAGAATCATCATGGAGTTACAACTGCTCCTTATTACCAATATTACCTCCTCTATATCCAATAGTAATTTATCTCTTCATCCTCGTGGGTTATCCCACATACCGAGAAAAAAAACTTATACTTATGAAGTCCATATTCCACTTCGTGGAACCTCATTATCCTTTCCAGGGTCAAGCGTCCTTACAGGGGAATATTGGCCATCTCTGCATGGCACTTCTTTAACTGGTAAACGTGAAACACATCATGAACTCCTGATAGTCCTTCCGGTGACTCCAACTTGTTGGCCACTTCTCCCATAAGCTCCAAAACTCGGTATGGTCCTACAAATCTCGGGGCTAACTTTCTCTTAACTCCAAATCGTTTAACTCCTCGCAGAGGGGACACACGATGACATGCACTGTCTCCAATCTCATAGACTACCTCCCCAAGCAAAAACTTAGGATCAACCGAAACTAACCGATAGTTGTTGAAGAAGAAAGGTGGGATGCCAATCGGGGCATCCCAAAGCTTAACGCTTGAGACTTCTTGAAATATTATCTTGGGGTGCCTTGGGAATCTCCAAGCTTGAGCTTTTGTGTCTCCTTAATTCCTCTCATATCACGGTCTCCCTAAATCTCAAAAGCTTCATCCACACAAAACTCAACAAGGACTCGTGAGATAAGTTAGTATAAACCATTGCAAAAACCTTAGCATGCTCTACTGTAGAAAATCACTAAAATTATTATTCAACATTGCATACTAAATGCGTCTGCATATTTAATAGTCCTATCCTCAAATAGAATCACTAAAGAAGCAAACATATGCAAACAATGCAAACATAACAGCAATCTGCCTAAACAGGATAGCCTGTAAAGAATGCTGCAACATCCATACTTCCCTAGCTCCAAAAATTATTAAAGAAAATTACCACTGTAGTAAATTTATCAGAGCTTAATATGCAAAAGGTTTCAACATTTTATCACATTCTGACTTTTCTAGGGAATTATTGCAACAACGGTAAACTTTCTGTTTTTCAAACAGCAACATGTATACTTGTAACATAGGCATAGTAAAAGCTATCAATGCCACTTTTATTGAAATAAAAGATGCAAAACATTGTTCTAAATAACAGCAAGCAAATCCTAACAAAATAAATTGACGCTCCAAGCAAAACACATATCATGTGGTGAATAAAAGTATAGCTCCAAGTAAAGTTACCAATGAACGAAGACGAAGGAGGGGATGCCTTCCGGGGCATCCCCAAGCTTAGGCTCTTGGCTATCCTTGAATATTACCTTGGGGTGCCTTGGGCATCCCCAAGCTTAGGATCTTGCCACTCCTTGTTCCATAGTCCATCGAATCTTTACCCAAAACTTGAAAACTTCACAACACAAAACTTAACAGAAAACTCGTGAGCTCCGTTAGCGAAAGAAAACAAAACACCACTTCAAGGTACTGTAATGAACTCATTATTTATTTATATTGGTGTTAAACCTACTGTATTAAAACTTCTATATGGTTTATAAACTATTTTACTAGCCATAGATTCATCAAAATAAGCAAACAACACACGAAAAACAGAATCTGTCAAAAACAGAACAGTCTGTAGTAATCTGTAACTAACGCAAACTTCTGGTACCCGAAAAATTCTAAAATAAATTTATGGACCTGAGTAATTTTTCTATTAATCATCTTCAAAATGAATTAACTAAATATCACTCTCCAAATAAAAATGGCAGCAATTCTCGTGAGCGCTAAAGTTTCTGTTTTTTACAGCATGATCATAAAGACTTCACCTAAGTCTTCCCAAAGGTTCTACTTGGCACAAACAAGCATAAAACCACATCTAAACAGAGGATAGATGAATTATTTATTACTAAACAGGAGCAAAAAGCAAGGAACAAAAATAAAATTGGGTTGCCTCTCAACAAGCGCTATCGTTTAACGCCCCTAGCTAGGCATGATGATTTCAATGATGCTCATATAGAAGATAAGAATTGTAACATAAAGAGAGCATCATGAAGAATATGACTAGCACATTTAAGTCTAACCCACTCCCTATGCATAGGGATTTTGTGATAAAACAACTTGTGGGAACAAGAATCAACTTGCATAGGAAGGTAAAACAAGCGGAACTTCAAAATTTTAAGCACATAGAGAGGAAACTTGATATTATTGCAATCCCTACAAGCATATGTTCCTCCCTCATAGTAATTTTCAGTAGCATCATGAATGAATTCAACAATATAACCAGTACCTAAAGCATTCTTTTCATGATCTACAAGCATAGAAAATTTATTACTCTCCACATAAGCAAAATTCTTCTCATTCGGAATAGTGGGAGTATCATACGAAACTCGAATACTATAAATTGTTTCCACATTAAAAGAGTAATGTTCAGAGAAGGGGTAATCATAATCACGACAAGTTTTATAAATATAGTCACTACTTTTTATAGCATAAGTATCATCACAATAATCATCATAAGTAGGAGGCATGCTATCATCATTATGAATTTGCATATCAAAACTTGGGAGACTAAAAATATCGTCATTAAACATAGCTTCCCCAAGCTTAGGACAAGCATTAATTGCAGCAAATATATTCTCAAAAACATCATCTTCATCAAACATAGCATCCCCAAGCTTGGGCCTTTTCATATCATAAGCATAATCACTCTCATCATTAATCGTATGGATAGCACCAATAGTATAGCAATTATCATATTCTTCCAAGCAAGTGCCAAAAAGATTTTCAAGATCATAAGAGGTATCATTATCTTCCACAATTATATTTTCATGAGGCACAATAGTAATAGGACCAATATTATTTGGGGGAGATATCTTTTTACCTCTCTTCCTTTTTCTTTTCTTCTTCTTCACCACATCATGTGTGGGTTCAATCCTCTTTTTGGAGCTCCTTATTAATGAGATTGGTTGAATAGGAGGCTCCTCCTCGTTACCCGATTCATCATAAGAAATAATAGGAGGATATTGGGAAGTTTCTTCCCTTTCATTAGTATTTTCTTCATCTTCTATTTGTTTTCTTTTCTTTACGTAGTTGGCAATATAAGGATTTTCAATGCAATTCACCGCACAATACATATAAATTTCCTCAAGATCAAAACCAAGAAGTTTATAACGGGCAAATTCTGGATGATAGTGAAATTTCTCCATAGTCCATAAGCAAACTAAGTTCATTATAATGTGCAAGGGAAATCAAGTCGTCACAATTTTTGGACACGATTAGATCATGAAACAATTTGCATCGGATAGTGAAATGATCATGTTCATTGCAAAGCTCACAAGTATGGCCAAGATAATTTAAATTTTCAGCACATTCATCTAGCCTTTCTTGCAACAATTTAGTTTCTAAGTACTTATGCTTCTTGCAATATCTATCTTCTCTATTTGGTGTGTACTTACAGACCCAATGCACTCCACAAAAATTGACATGCTTATAGGAGACATTTTCATCATAACTAGTGCAATCATCATTAGTATCATGGATATTCAAAGAATTCGTACTAACAACATTGCAATCATGCTCATCATTCACATATTTAGTGCCAAGCATTTTATAGATTTCTTCTTCTAGCACTTGAGCACAATTTTCCTTTCCATCATACTTACGAAATATATTAAAAAGGTGGAGCGTATGAGACAAACTCAATTCCATTTTTTTATTATAGCTTTCTTTTATAAACTAAACTAGTGATAAAACAAGAAACTAAAAGACTCGATTGCAAGATCTAAAGATATACCTTCAAGCACTCACCTCCTCGGCAACGGCGCTAGAAAAGAGCTTGATGTCTACTACACAACCTTCTTCTTGTAGACGTTGTTGGGCCTCCAAGTGCAGAGGTTTGTAGGACAGTAGCAAATTTCCCTCAAATGGATGACCTAAGGTTTATCAATCCGTAGGAGGCGTAGGATGAAGATGGTCTCTCTCAAGCAACCCTGCAACCAAATAACAAAGAGTCTCTTGTGTCCCCAACACACCCAATACAATGGCAAATTGTATAGGTGCACTAGTTCGGCGAAGAGATGGTGATACAAGTGCAATATGGATAGTAGATAAAGGTATTTGTAATCTGAAATTATAAAAACAGCAAGGTAACTAATGATAAAAGTGAGCGTAAACGATATTGCAATGTGTTGAAACAAGGCCTAGGGTTCATACTTTCGCTAGTGCAAGTTCCCTCAACAATACTAACATAATTGGATCACATAACTATCCCTCAACATGCAACAAAGAGTCACTCCAAAGTCACTAATAGCGGAGAACAAATTAAGAGATTATGGTAGGGTACGAAACCACCTCAAAGTTATTCTTTCCAATCAATCTGCTGGGCTATTCCTATAAGTGTCACCAACAGCCCTAGAGTTTGTACTAGAATAACACCTTAATACACAAATCAACCAAAACCCTAATGTCACCTAGATACTCCAATGTCACCTCAAGCATCCATGGGTATGATTATACGATATGCGTCACACATTCTCAGATTCATCTATTCAACCAACACAAAGGACCTCAAAGAGTGCCCCAAAGTTCCTACCGGAGAATCACGACGAAAACGTGTGCCAACCCCTATGCATAGGTTCATGGGAGGAACCCACAAGTTGATCACCAAAACATACATCAAGTGAATCAATAGAATACCCCATTGTCACCATGGGTATCCCACGCAAGACATACATCAAGTGTTCTCAAATATTTAAAGAATCAATCCGATAAGATAACTCCAAAGGGGAAACTCAATTCAATACAAGAGAGTAGAGGGGGAGGAGAAACATAAGATCCAACTATAATAGCAAAGCTCGCGATACATCAAGATCGTACCACCTCAAGAACACGAGAGAGAGATCAAACACATAGCTACTGGTACATACCCTCAGCCCCGAGGGAGAACTACTCCCTCCTCGTCATGGAGAGCACCGGGATGATGAAGATGGCCACCGGAGAAGGATTCCCCCTCCGGCAGGGTACCGGAATGGGTCTAGATTGGCTTCCGGTGGCTACGGAGGCTTCTGGCGGCGGAACTCCCGATCTATTGTTCGTTCGGATGTTTTTAGGGTATGTGGAGATATATAGGTGGAAGAAGTACATCGGTGGACCGAAGGGGGGGCCACGAGGCAGGGGGCGCGCCCTCCACCCTCGTGAGCAGCTCCCTTATCTCCTGACGTGGGGTCCAAGTCCATCCGGTAGCTTCCCTTCCAAAAATAACTTCTCTAGTTTATTTCGTTCCGTTTCGACTCCGTTTGATATTCCTTTTCTTCGAAACACTGAAATAGGCAAAAAACAACAAATCTGGACTGGGCCTCCGGTTAATAGGTTAGTCCCAAAAATAATATAAAAGTGGATAATATAGCCCAATATTGCCCAAAACAGTAGATAACATAGCATGGAGCAATCAAAAATTATAGATACGTTGGAGACGTATCAGTAGCCGCCCTGCCTTTCGCTCAGCCCCCCACCACAACTGACGTTATGGATCAACAAGGGGCTAGACTGGGGGCCAGCAAATGACATGCCGATATTGCAGAGTCGCATCCGAGATCTCCTCGAGAGAGATGTCAGCTTGGTTACGGTAATGCAAGTCATGCTAGTTCGTCGAGTGCCGCCTTGCAAACGTCTACCCCTCCGTATGTGGGAATTTAACCTGGAAGGACCGCGAACTATCCAACACTTCCTCGGCATGATGCTCGAAGAGATGTACAAACTGTTTTTCGGACCACAAATAGAGTGTCCGGACACCATCGAGGTTGCGGGCCTGAACTGTAATCGCCCAGATACCCAAGTAAGTAATCCTGTGGCCGAACATGTTGTCTTTTTATTTATCACATCATCATTCTGAAAAGTCATTCTTTGACCAGGATTGGGTAACAAAGGCGAAGATGATTAGGTGTTTGGCCCCCCTTCCCAAAGGCTCGGCCAATCCAGTACTAGCCAGAATGCTCGAGTCGGCGCCCTATCAGGCGCTCTCAGGGAAGATAAAGGAGGGAATGAAGAGGCTGAAGGCGGGCCTCACTCATTATTCGTCCAAACCGGGGGAATTAGCGCCTCTGCGAAGGAGGGTAACAAAGAAGAGTCTGAAGTTCCCTCTCCCCAAGGAAGGAAGAGGACCACCTCCGAAGACCCGGAAACAAGGGTTTCAAAACGAGGGAAGAAATCTTCGCCAGAGGGTCCTGCCTCGGAGGGTACTCTTGCCGCACAGTGCCCGCTAGGGAATCATCCCTCTACCGACCTACAAGTAAACAAAAAGTACTTAATAGCAAAAATATCCTACATTACCTCTGAAGGCAATAACCGAAGTATATATCTTGTAGTTCGGATCATAGCCCTTCTCGACAGAGTTCGTCTTCGGGGGATCTTCTTCCGGAGATGATGGAGAGCGAAACACCTCCCCCTGCAACCCCGCCTCATGAGGCGGGGGACCCCGAGGTGTCGTCACGGAGGGTTTCTCCTAATCCGCCCAGGCCAGGGGGTAATCCTTTGGCCATCCAAAGTCCTCAGTATTCGGCTCCTAAAGAGAGCAATAGAAAGAGTCCAAAACCGTCCGGTGTGCGATCTGACGCACTGAAGGACCTTCTGGAGCAAGCGGCCATCTCAGAGGCGCATTGTACGCTAATGGGTACGGTGATTGAGAGGATTTCATCCGCCGAAAGCGGGTTGCATGAAGCCTTTATGAGTCTGCTGAAAGGTTTTGAGGTACGTGAAATAGTGTATGTTTTTGACAATACCACACACGTTAGGTGTGCCCTATGCAGATCGTAGCCCCTGAGACTCTGGTTGCTATCGAGGGCGGTGGCAAACAGAGGATCATAGTCCCAGGTAATAATCAGGCTGCCTTCATGTGCAGGTGGCTGAAGGTCCGGTGGCTAGCCGGACTAGCGAGTTTGCCGAGCTGAAGCGGCAATTTGATGCGGCAGATGCTGACATCGTGCTTGTCAACAAGCGGCTTGATGAGGCGTAGGGTATGTGATTTCTCCGATGATCAACACATGGTAAGAGAATCATGATGCTAGTATCTTTAATATGTTGTGACTGCAGATGGAGCTGTAGCCGTGGAGACCCTTCAAGCGGAACTTGCCCGAGCCAAGGAGCAAGCCAGGAATAGTGATGCAGCCACTCTAAAGGCGGCCGAAGAGCTGAGGGCCGAACGGGCTGCTCATTGCCAAAGTAAGGAAAAAATGGCCAAGATGGCCGTTGAGTTGAAGGATGCCGCCGACCGTTACCAGCTTCTTGAAGAAGAAAGACGAGTGAAGGCGATGGACCTGCAGAAGGACATGGTAGCAGCCAAGGAAGCCGCTCAAAAATCAGAGCGGCGAAGGAGGAGCTGCATCAAGCTGGAGATATCGCAGCTGGGAAGCCCTTTTTGTTGCGGACGAAGTTCGGAGATCCAAAGTATGCCCCTCTTGATCAACTATGGAGTTCTGCAGATGTGTACATGGATTTGGCGGCAAGTGTTGCTGATGCGGCCGAGTACTTCAAGGATCAAGAAGATTGTGAAGTGGAAAAACTGTTCTGGTCACAGTTCCATATTCCAGTGCGCCCGCTGCTGTTGAATGAGCGAATGTCTGAGTGGGCCGAGCTCCATAGGTTGTTCGGGCTTGCCATGAGGTCTGTTGTGGATCATCTGTGGCCGGAAGGGCCAAGACCGAACAATTATTTTAGTTTAGTGCAACAATTCCTTGGTGCTGTGCCGCGCATCGACGCTATGAAGAGGTCGGCGTGTATAGAGGGTGCGCGGATGGCGCTTGCCTGTGTCAAAACATACTGGGCAGAGATGGAGGCCACCGCTATTGCAACCCGGAGTTTGGCCGTAGGCCGAGTATCTACCGAGCACTATTTTGAAGAAGTCCTTGAAGGCGCTCGCTCAATAGAGGCTCAGTGTTCGAAGAATATAATGTTCTAGTGACATGTATTCTCATTGTAAAAACAATTTTTTATTACTTATAAAGGCTGCGTTTATACTTTTGCCTGAAAGTATTATGATGCCTCTCATGTGCGACCGTTTACATATATATGTATATAACCTGAAAGTTTGCAGTCGTCGGCTTCAGCCCCCATGCATATAATGCGGGGGTGTTTGCAAAAAAATGCGTATTCACACTTGATCCAACGTCTTGGTCCATTAAGGAGGTGGTAGCGCAGCGAACTAGGCAATCGGACTATATTGCTTTAACACTTTCACTTAGCCATAGGAGTTTGACGGTGGGACTACTATATAGCCCCTGGTACTTCTGCGCTTGTCTGAATACAGGGCGCGTATGTACGTGACCGGGAAATGGCCCTTCGTTAATGCAGAGGAATCCCAAAGATTCCGCTAAGTCATCGAGTGGTTGACTAGTCTCGCGCTTTATCATGACAGTCAGTTTTCGGCTTTCTCTATTGAGGTGCTCATCCGGATGAACCAGGGCACAATCGCAGTAGTTCTCCCGGTGCCACCTTAGCCGATATAGCGGAACGTAAGGTAGCAAAACACGGGAGCCGGGCAAACCCAACATTTGACCAAAGACATGATTCAGAGCTGATGCATATAAGGCCAAACTCGCGACGCCGAACACTCCCTAAGGTATTCGGTCTTTATAACATATGCCGGGCTAAACAATGCCCTTAATAATAAACCCAGGTGTCCAGGTACGTGCAATATTCTGGCGTGGCCAAATGCCAAAAACGTCAGCATCCTTCTCGGCTGTATTGAGTGTCCGGAGGATGTGAACAACAAGAGACAGTAAAAAGGTTTACGCATGGTCTTAATCTGAAAAGAAACCTTTGAGTGGGTCCCTGCTGCATGTCTGTGCCTGTGTCTCCATTGTGCCGTGTCCTGGACGGGTGTAGCACGATTGTCATCTGTAAAAGAGAAGAACTTAGGTGAAAGTTGTCGTGCCAAAAAATTGGTTATTTTAGATAAACCATTAAAATTCAAGATAAGTTAAGCTGAGCCGAACTAGCCCTAATTGCATGCAGGAAGCCCCTGGTACCGTCTATGAGGGTTTAACCAACAAACCAGTCTCAGGTATATCTAGTGATGCACCGAACTCGTCTAATCGTGTCTGCGGTCTTGACGACCTGTCATTTATTTTGGTCAGTGAGGCCGTCTAGTGCTCGGCTATTAAAGTCGTCGCACATTCTTCCACGCGTAGAGAGCGCTTAGTATTTCCGCTAATGGTGATGATGCCACGTGGACCGGGCATCTTGAGCTTGAGAGAAGCATAACGCGGTACTGCATTAAAACGAGCGAAAGCCGCTCTCCCGAGTAGTGCTTGATAGCCGCTTCGGAATGGAGCGATGTCGAAGGTTAACCTTTCGCTTCGAAAGTTGTCGGGTGAACTGAATACAACCTCTAGTAATAGAGAGCCCATGGAGCGGGCCTCTGGGCCTGGTATTATTCATTTGAAGGTAGTATTACTGTGGCTGATTTTTGTCGAGTCTATCCCCATTTTGCGGATTGTGTCCTGATATATCAGATTTAGGCCATTGCCGCCGTCCATAAGGACTCGTGTGAGATGGTATCCGTTTATTATTGGATCTAACACCAAGGCGGCCAATCCTTCATGTCGGATGCTTGTCAGGTGATCAAAAGTGATCGGGCAGGCCAACCAGGGGTTGAACTTGGGGGTGACGGGATCTATGGCGCGTATGTCTTGGAGTGTGTGTTTGCTTCTCCTTTTCGTCACGTGGATCATGTTTACTGTTTTAAGCTCTGGTGGGAATTTTTTTCTGTCCTCCAGTGCTTTGCTAGCGAGGTTCGTCCTCGTCTTTGCTTGGTGTCTCTCTCCCCTTGTGCTCGGCGTTTAGCTTACCGGCCTGCTTGAAGACCCAGCATTCTCTGTGGGTATGGTTTGCAGGTTTGTCGGGGGTGCCATGAATCTGACATAGTTTGTCTAGAATCTTATTTAGGCTGGACGGTCCATCTCTGCTGCCTTTGAAAGGCTATTTCCGCTGACCTGGTCGAGAGCCCCTGAACCCGGTGTTTACCGCCGTATTATCTGGGCTGTCTTTTTTATTCCGATGCTTGTTTTTACTGCGTCGTGGTTTTCCATTGCCATCCCTGACTTTGGATGTGCTTGGGTCGTTGGTGCTACTGCGGGCTAACCAGCTGTCTTCGCCTGCGCAAAAGCGGGTCATGAGGCTTGTCAGGGCTGCCATTGTTCTCAGTTTTCCTTGGCCGAGGTGTCTGGCGAGCCATTCGTCTCGGACGCTGTGTTTGAAAGCTGCTAAGGCTTCGGCGTCCGGGTAGTCGACGATTTGGTTCTTCTTAGTGAGAAACCTGTTCCAAAGCTTTCGGGCTGACTCTCCAGGCTGTTGAATTATATGACTTAAGTCGTCCACATCCGGAGGTCGGACATAGGTCCCTTGAAAATTAGCCCAAAAAGCATCCTCGAGCTCCTCCCAACTTCCAATTGAGTTTTCAGGGAGGCTTTTCAGCCAGTGCCGAACTGGTCCTTTAAGCTTGCGGGGCAAGTATTTGACGACGTGGAGATCGTCTCCGCGAGCCATATGGATATGGAGGATAAAGTCCTCTATCCAGACCCTAGGGTCTGTGGTCCCGTCGTACGCCTCTATGTTCACTGGTTTGAATCTTTCTGGGAATTCGTGGTCTAGCACCTCATCGGTGAAACATAGGGGGTGTGCGACACCCTTGTATTTGGATGTATCATGGCGTTCGGACGGTTGTGGTATTCGGTTTTGATTTTGTGCCGGAGCGCGCTTCCTAGATCCATAGATGGATCTAGTCATACAGGATTTTTGGCGCAAGTCTTCACGTAGATCGTGTGTTGACTTATGTGCGGCTTTGTTAGCCACTCTATAGCGGCCACAAGGTTGTTGATCCGGCCGGTTGGCCGTTTTAGTTTTCGGCTGTGTGGGCTCTAAGGCCTCATCATCGAATTCAGACAGCAGCTTGCGCTTTGGATAGCTCTTTGTGTGGTAACTTCCACCGTACTTTTCTTCGTTTTTGAGCACTTTGTTCCATCTGTTGCTGAGCGTATTTTGTGCGGCCTTAAGCCTTTGCTTCTGCTTCTTCAGACTCCTCGCTATGGCAATAAGCCTTCTGCGGAGGTTCTCTTGTTCCAAGTGCCTTTCTGAGATGATGTGTGCATCTTCGTCCGGACTGTTTTCCTCCCCGGAGGGAGTTTTATGAGCTTTATCCTCGGCGTCACCGTGTTCGGACATCGGATCCGTACTATGTTCACCGTTTGCGGTTTCATCGTGCTCTGCCGCTGGGTCAATGTGGTCGTCGTTTCCTCTAGAGTCGACTGGAGTGTTATTTTCTCTTGCGCTGTTATCGCTGTTTTTGCCAAGGCGGGATTTGGAGCGGCGTCTACACCGATGCTTTGTTTGCTTCCCGAGGGAGCTATTCTTCACTTCATCCTGCCACTCTTCTTCATTGTCTTCTTTGGGTGTATCCACCATGTATATGTCATGTGATGAGGTGGTGGTCTAGTCGCCTGTGGGCGGTGGTTCCTGTTCGTCCCCTGCATCATCGTTCATACCGTCGATGTCTTCGGAGTCGAAGTCGAGCGTGTCAGTTAAATCATCGACAGTGGCTACTAAGTGGGTGGTGGGTGGGGAGCGAATTTCTTCGTCGCCCGCATCCCATTCTGACCGGACATAGTTCGGCCAAGGTTCTCCTGACAGGGAGAGAGACCTTAATGAATTTAGTACGTCGCCGAAAGGTGAGTGCTGAAAGATATCAGCGGAGGTGAACTCCATGATCGGTGCCCAATCGGATTCGATAGGCACGGACGTAGGCGGCTCAGAGTCCATGGACGGAGATGAATCCAGTGGTTTGGCAACACAGCTCTCGTAAGGGGTGAAGTCAGTATCCGGCTCTATCGCCACTGAGAGTGCGACCTCCATGGCGGGTCTATCCGCCCGTCCTCGGACGACGCAATTTGCTCTGGACTGAAGGCTGGAGTAGTTGCAGGTGTGATCTCCCGAACACTGTCCGACGGCAGAGCTAAATCATGCTCGTCGTGGCTGTGCAGCGCACCTGACATGGGCTCGAATCCGTCGAAGATCAAGTCTCCGCGGGTGTCGACAGTGTAGTTTAAGTTTCCGAACCTGACCTGATGGCCAGGGGCGTAGCTCTCGATCTGCTCCAGATGGCCAAGCGAATTGGCCCGCAGTGCGAAGCCGCTAAATACGAAGATCTGTCCGGGGAGGAAAACCTCACCCTGGACCGCATCGTTACCGATGATCGACGGAGCCATCAAGCCTTATAGTGACGGCACAGTGGAACTCTCAATGAAAGCACCAATGTTGGTGTCAAAACCGACGGATCTCGGGTAGGGGGTCCCGAACTGTGCGTCTAAGGCGGATGGTAACAGGAGGCGGGGGACACAATGTTTACCCAGGTTCGGGCCCTCTTGATGGAGGTAATACCCTACTTCCTGCTTGATTGATCTTGATGATATGAGTATTACAAGAGTTGATCTACCACGAGATCGTAGAGGCTAAACCCTAGAAGCTAGCCTATGGTATGATTGTTCTTGTCCTATGGACTAAACCCTCCGGTTTATATAGACACCGGAGGGGGATAGGGTTACACAAAGTCGATTACAAAGGAGGAGATCTACATATCCGAATTGCCAAGCTTTCCTTCCACGCCAAGGAGAGTCCCATCCAGACACGGGACGAAGTCTTCAATCTTGTATCTCCATAGTCCAATAGTCCGGCCAAAGGATATAGTCCGGCTGTCCAGAGACCCCCTAATCCAGGACTCCCTCATTAACCTTCTATGAACGTGTCTTGATGACTTCATGTTATCCTTTGAGCTGCTCACTTCGTGATTACAGTTTGATTGTCGCAGTTCATAAGGATACCCGATATAGGTTTCTCAACAACCGGCAAGTCATTCAAAAGCCGACGAAGCCAATCTGCTTCGACCGTAGCTGTATCTAGTGAGTTTTGCTTCCATTGTTGACCTCGTTAAGATGGTCTGCTTGCAAGACTTCCAAGAAACAACGCCACCTCCATGAGTGAATACATAACCGCTCGTGGCCTTTATATCATCAGCATCTGAGATCCAGTTTGAGTCACTATACCCTTCAAGCACCTTTGGGAGCCCGGTGTAGTGAATTCCATAATTCACAGTGCCTTTCAAATAACACAAAACTCTCTCTAGAGCTTTCCAATGCACATCTCCTGGTTTCGAGACAAACTAGCTCAGTTTGCTAACATCAAAAGAGATGTCTGGTCTTGTAGCACCGGCTAAGTACATAAGCGAGCCAATAATCTGAGAATATTTCAATTGATCTCTGGCAATTCTTCGATTGTTTCGAAGTAACACACTCGCATCATATGGTGTTGGAGAGGGCTTGCAGTCACTATAGCCAAAGCGACTCAAGATCTTTTCCACATAGTGAGATTGAAGCAATGTAATCCCACCACCATCGTCTCTCAACAACTTGATGTTCAGAATGACATCAACCACTCCTAAATCCTTCATCTCAAAACAACGAGATAGGAAATCCTTGACCTCCTTAATAACATTCAGATTTGTTCCGAAAATCAGTATGTCGTCAACATACAAGCAAAGGATAAGTCCCTCGCCCCCACCATGGAGATAGTACACACATTTGTCAGCTTTGTTTACAACAAAGCCTGCAGCTGTTAAAGTTCTCTCAAACTTCTCATGCCATTGTTTGGGTGCTTGCTTGAGTCCATACAAAGACTTCAACAACTTGCACACTTTTCCTTCCTGACCATCTATTACGAACCCATCTGGTTGTTCCATATAAATTTCCTCGTCCAACTCTCCATTTAGGAAAGCAATCTTAACATCCATTTGATGAACGAGAAGACCATGTGAGGCAGCTAGTGAAAGTAGAACTCGAATAGTGGTCAGTCAAGCCATAGGTGAATAAGTATCAAAGAAGTCTTCACCTTCCTTTTGGGTATAACCCTTAGCCACAAGCCGAGCCTTGTACTTTTCAATAGTACCATCAGGCCTAAGCTTCTTCTTGAATACCCATTTGCATCCTATAGGTTTGCACCCATAAGGACGATCAGTTATCTCCCAAGTTCCATTCGCCAAGATAGAATCCATCTCGCTACAAACTGCTTCCTTCCAGTAGTCAGCATCTTCAGATGCATAGGCCTCTGAAATAGAACTGGGAGTGTCATCTATGAGATACACAAGAAAATCATCACCAAAGGAATTTGCAGGCCCCTGTCTCTTGCTCCTAATAGGAATTTCATTGTTCTCCTCCACAAGATTTTCAAAGTGTTCCATCAAAATGGCAGGTTCAATAATTGTAACTGGTTCATGATTCGATGAACTGGGCCTCTCCTGATTAGATGAGGTAGCCATATCCTTCATGGGAAAGATATCTTCAAAGAAAGTCGCATCATTCGACTCCATGATCGTACCGACATGCATGTCAGGTACTTCAGATTTTATAACCAAGAATCTATAACCTATGCTATGAAAAGCATATCCCAGGAAAACACAATCCACGGTCTTTGGTCCAAGCTGGCGCTTCTTTGGAATTGGCACATTGACTTTCGCCAAACAACCCCAGGTTCGTAGATAAGAGAGCTTTAATATTTTCTTCTCCCATTCCTCGAATGGAGTTATATCTTTATTCTTTGTGGGAACTTGGTTTTGGACATGACATGCAGTCAATATCGCCTCCCCCACCATGCCTTGGAGAGAACCGATGTGTCTAACATGATGTTAACCAAATCAGTTAGAGTACGGTTCTTTCTTTCGGCTACCCCATTTGACTGAGGTGAATAGGGAGGCATCCTCTCATGGATTATACCATGTTCTGCACAAAAAGCATCAAATTAGTTGGAAAAAATACTCTCCACCACTGTCAGACCTATGCCTCTTGATTTTCCGATCAAGTTGGTTTTCCACTTTAGCTTTATAGATCTTGAAAAAGTTCAAAGCCTCATCCTTAGATTTCATAAGATACACACGACAGTATCTAGTGGAGTCGTCAATTAACGTCATGAAATAGTTATTCCCACCTTTTGTCAAAACATCATTCATTTCACATAGATCTGAATGTATGAGTTCTAGTGGTGCAAGATTTCTCGTTTCCACAGTCGTGTGAGACTTACGAGGTTGCTTAGCTTGCACACAAACTTGACACTTAGATCCCTTGACTGTGGTGAAACTAGGGGTTAAGTTCAATTTGGCTAGTCGTGACATGCAACCAAAGTTAACATGACAAAGACGTGAATGTCACACATTTGATTCACTATTGTTGTAAATATGATTATCAACTTTATTGCAAACGTCTAATAAGGATAAACGAAACAGGCCTCTTGACTCATAGCCTTTACCAACAAAGGTTCCATACTTGGATATTAAAAATTTATTCGAATCAAAGACAAGCTTGTAGCCATCTCTACACAAAAGAGATCCGCTAGCAAGATTTTTATTGATGGAGGGGACATAATGCATGTTCTTCAGCCGCACGATCTTGCCCGAAGTAAACTTCAGATCGACCATGCTAACACCATGAATAGAAGCACTTGAACCATTGCCCATCAGCACGGGTGAAGTCCCTGCGGTCCAGCATCCTTCATGTCAGTGTCTCCAATGAAAACATTAGCGGTCTTGTCGCCTTTCCCAGGATGACGCTTGTCATAGCGATTAGGGCAACTAGGAGCCCAATGACCAGGATCCCCACACACATGACAAACACCTTTCTTTTTGTCATTCTTCTTGAAGTTCTTGTGACGCACAACCTTGTTCTTCCCATCAAACTTTGCTTTACCATCAAACTTTCCCTTGTTCTTGAACTTGTGGGGCTGGAAGTTCTGCTTCTGTACTAGATTAGCACTAGATCCTCCCTCAATACCTCGAGCACGTGTGTCCTTTGCTCTCGCCTTTTCTTACACATCAAGAGTACCAATGAGATCCGGAAAGGAAAACTCCTGCCTCTTATGCTTCAGTAAGGTAGCAAATTTCCTCCACGAAGGAGGAAGCTTAGTGATGATACCTCCGGCAACAAACTTGTCCGGTGGCATACAATTGAAGTGCTCAAGTTCTCTAGAAAATGACTGTATCTCATGCTCTTCAGTCATCCTATAATCATAGAATTCTCC
Source organism: Triticum aestivum (assembly GCF_018294505.1). Taxonomy (NCBI): domain Eukaryota; kingdom Viridiplantae; phylum Streptophyta; class Magnoliopsida; order Poales; family Poaceae; genus Triticum; species Triticum aestivum. The sequence goes on from NC_057803.1 coordinate 14,143,167, forward strand.
ATGATGTACAACTCAGTGCCAGCATCCGAGACCCCAAACTTGGCCTCGAGTGCGTCCCACATATCTTTTCCATTGTCAGTTGACACATACGCATCAACTATGTTCTCACCAAGAACACTCAAGAGAGCAGCCTTAAACAGAGTATCCATTTTCTGAAAAGCTTGTTCCTGTTGGGCATCATGCTCCCCTTCAGGTTTGCCAAGAGTGGCGTCATAGCAACTCATGGTTTGAAACCATAAGACTGCTTTCACACGCCACCTCTTATAGTGGGTACCCTCAAACATAGGAGGTCTCATGGAAGCAGCAAAACCACTTAGTGTAAATTGCGTATAGTAAGGTTTTTGGATTGTTGGAAATATGAGCAATTTACCAAATGATTTTATTAACAGAAATACGAGATAAAGCACGACTAGTATAGCAGTGATAAAACAAGTCATGCAATTTGACAAAGAGAAGATAAATATCATCTTCATATATGAACTGTAACTAAACATATCTAGAGCAGACAGTATAGCAAGTTGCATATATGAAATGGAGCCTAACATATCTAGGGCAAACACTAGAATAAGGAACTGCAGCAAGACTTCTAATAGAAAGAGCAAGAACATGTACGACACAGCAGCAGCAGAAGCACTGGACTTGGGGTCGACATCCTCTCCAGCCATGTCGTCGATGAGGTTGTCGAAGTTGGGGAAGAAGTCGTCGTTAGAGTCCGTGATGAAGAAGTCAGTAGTCGCGCAGAGTACTCCTCAAAAACCTTATCACCCTTCTCCTGTCTCTCTGAGAGGAGCGACCTCCCTTTTATAGGCGCAACTGAAGGAGGCGAGAGGCTGCGCTGGGAGCTGAAGGGAACGAGGGGGACGAAACGAACATACTTCAGCCGAAGAGGCGAGCCGTCCAAATTTAGACATTGGCTCGGCTCATTCCCGCAACCCGTGGCGCGGCACGGTGCGTCGTGACGAGGCATGGCGAGGCAGGCGGCGGAGGAGGAGTGCACGTGGATGTCCCTCTTGTTCTCATGCTCATACATGTGGGGAAAGAACCTCCCTTATAAAGAGGTCCAACTCCCTCTAAACTAGCAATGTGAGACTAAACTTTAGAAGTGCCCCTTGCCTTGCACGAATGGGCTAAGTGGGCCTCTAGGATTTATTAGGAATTTCTGAAATTGTTATTGGGCTGGACCATAAATAGATAAAATTCCAGCAATTCACGCCATAGACCTGATAATTTAGATACGAACATCATCGTACCTTTAAGCATTGGGGAAGAAAAATATGAAAATATACCCGATAATTTATGTGTAAAAGATGATAATATGCGTAGCGTACTGATGACCCACAAGTGTAGGGGATCTATCGTAGTCCTTTCGATAAGTAAGAGTGTCGAACCCAACAAGGAGCAGCAGGAAATGATAAGCGGTTTCCAGCAAGGTATTCTCTGCAAGTACTGAAATAAGTAGTAACAGATAGTTTTGTGATAGGATAATTTGTGACGAGCAACAAGTAACAAAAGTAAATAAGGTGCAGCAAGGTGGCCCAATCCTTTTTGTAGCAAAGGACAAGCCTGGACAAACTCTTATATGATGTAAAGCACTCCCGAGGACACGTGGGAATATCGTCAAGCTAGTTTTCATCACGCCCATATGATTCGCGTTCGGTACTTTGATAATTTGGTATGTGGGTGGACCGGTGCTTGGGTGCTGCCCTTACTTGGACAAGCATCCCACTTATGATTAACCTCTATCGCAAGCATTCGCAACTACAACAAAAGTATTAAGGTAAACCTAACCATAGCATGAAACATATGGATCCAAATCAGCCCCTTCCGAAGAAACGCATAAACTAGGGTTTAAGCTTCTGTCACTCTAGCACCCCATCATCTACTTATTACTTCCCAATGCCTTCCTCTAGTCCCAAACAATGGTGAAGTGTCATGTAGTCGACATTCACATAAAACCACTAGAGGAGAGACAACATACGTCTCATCAAAATATCGAACGAATACCAAATTCACATGACTACTAATAGCAAGACTTATCCCATGTCCTCAGCAACAAACGTAACTACTCACAAAGCATAAACATGTTCATAATCAGAGGGGTATTAATATGCATATAGCATCGGAACATATGATCTTCCACCAATTAAACCAACTAGCATCAACTACAAGGAGTAATTAACACTACTAGCAACCTACTAGCACCAATCCCGGACTTGAAGACAAGAATTGGATACAAGAGATGAGCTAGGGTTTTGAGAGGAGATGGTGCTGATGAAGATGTTGATGGAGATTGCCCTCTCCCGATGAGAGGAGCGTTGGTGATGACGATGGCAATGATTTCCCCCTCCGGGAGGGAAGTTTCCCCGGCAGAACAGCTCTGCCGGAGCCCTAGATTGGATCCACCAAGGTTTCGCCTCGTGGCGGCGGAGTTTCGTCCAAGAAGATTGCTTATTATTTTTTTCCCATCAAAAGACTTCATATAGCAGAAGATGGCCACCGAAGGGCCACCAGGGGGCCCATGAGGTAGGGGGTGCGCCCAGGGAGGTAGGGCGCGCCCCCACCCTCGTGGGCAGGGTGTGGCCCCCCTAGTGAATTTCTCCCGCTGAGTATTTTTTTATATTCTGAAAACGTCTTCGGTGAAGTTTCAGGACTTTTGGAGCTGTGCAGAATAGGTCTCTAATATTTGCTCCTTTTCCAGCCTAGAATCCCAGCTGCCGACATTCTCCCTCTTTAGGAAAACCTTGTAAATTAAGGGAGAATAGACATAAGTATTGTAGCATAATGTGTAATAAAAGCCCATAATGCAATAAATATCGATATAAAAGCATGATGCAAAATGGACGTATCAACTCCCCCAAGCTTAGACCTCGCTTGTCCTCAAGCGAAAGCCGAAAACGATAAATATGTCCACATGTTTAGAGGTAGAGGTGTCGATAAAATAAAATACAGACATGAGGGCATCATGATTATTCTTAGAACAACAACATATATGGATATTGTCATATGATCTCTTATGCTAGAGTAACAATTCGATCACAATTTCAAGTATGAATCATAAACTTCATTGAAAACTAACAAACTATAATCTCAGTCATTGGAGCAATTGCAATTTATCATAACATAGGAAAGAGTCAATATAAGAGCTTTTCAGCAAGTCCACATACTCAACTATCATATAGTCTTTCACAATTGCTGACACTCACGCAATACTTATGGGTACGGAGTTTTAATCGGACACAGAGAAAGATAGGGGCTTATTGTTTTGCCTCCCAACGTTTTACCTCAAGGGTAATGCCAACAATAATAGTTCATGAAGATTCACATCCAATTAGCCATATATACCAGGATCGTTCCAACATACTGTGCTTGCCAAAGGATAAAATATAAAAAGGAGGGGTGAAGATCACCATGACTCTTATGCAAGGTAGGAGATAAAAGTAAAAGATAGGCCCTTCGCAGAGGGAAGCATAGGTTGTCACGCGCTTTTATGGTTGGATGCACAAAATCTTAATGCGGAAGAACGTCACTTTATATTGCCACTTGTGATATGGACCTTTATTATGCAGTCTGTCGCTTTTATTTCTTCCATATCACACGATTGTATAAAGCTTATTTTCTCCCACACTAATAAGTCATACATATTTAGAGGGCAATTTTTATTGCTTGCACCGATGACAACTTACTTGGAGGATCTTACTCAATCCATAGGTAGGTATGGTGGACTCTTATGGCAAAACTGGTTTAAGGGTATTTGGAAGCACAAGTAGTATCTCTACTTGGTGCAGTGAATTTGGCTAGCATGAGGGGAAAAATCAAGCTCAACATGTTGGAGGATCCAAGACAATATAATTTATCTCAGATGCAAGAAAACATAACCCATTATGTTGTCTTCCTTGTCCAACGTCAACTCTTTAGCATGCCATACTTTAATGAGTGCTCACAATCATAAAAGATGTCCAAGATAGTATATTTATATGTGAAGACCTCTCTTTCTTTATTACTTCCTATTAATTTCAACGATGACCAAAACTATGTTTGTCAACCCTCAACAACTTTTATTCATCATACTTTTTCTATGTGAGCTCATTACTCTCCATAAGATCCATATGATCTCCTTGTTTCCTTTTATTCTTTCTCTTTTCTTTTATTCACTTAGGATCATGGAAAAATAATCAAGCCCTTGACTCAACACTAATCTTTATTATATAGCTCACTGACTCGATTACATAGAAGGATAATTGTAACGCTCTCGATGCGGCTATATTTCCCATGTGTTGAAGCACGACTTAGAGGCATAACCGCATTGAAAGCAATGTCGCAAGTGAGGTAATCTTCACACAACCCATGTAATACATAAGGGAAAGAGATACATAGTTGGCTTAAAATCGCCACTTCACACCATACATGAATAAAGCATTACATCATCCAGATACACTCAAGGTTCGACTACAGAACCAAAATAAAAGAAGACTACCCCAAATGCTACACAGATCCCCGATCGACCCCAACTGGGCTCCACTACTGATCAACTAGAAAGAAACAACATAAAGGACAAAATCTTCCTCGAGCTCCTCCTTGAGCTCGGTTGCGTCACTTGCTCGGTAACATCGGCACCTGCAAACTGGTTTTGGAAGTATTTGTGAGTCACGGGGACTCAGCAATCTCGCACCCTTGCGATCAAGACTATTTAAGCTTATAGGAAGGGTAAAAGGTATGAGGTGGAGCTGCAGCAAGCGACTAGCATATATGGTGGCTAACATACGCAAATGAGAGCGAGAAGAGAAGGCAAAAGCACAGTCGAACAACTATGATCAAGAAGTGATCCTAGAACAACCTACGTCAAGCATAACTCCAACACTGTGTTCACTTCCTGGACTCCGCCGGAAAGAGACCATCATGGTTACACACGCGGTTGATGTATTTTAATTAAGGCCAACTTCAGGTTTTCTACAACCGGACATTAACAAATTCCCATCTGCCCATAACCGCGGGCACGGCTTTCGAAAGTTCAAATCCCTGCAGGGGTGTCCCAACTTAGCCCATCACAAGCTCTCACGGTCAACAAAGGATATTCCTTCTCCCAAGACAATCCGATCAGGCTCGGCATCCAGGTTACAAGACATCCTCGACAATGGTAAAACAAGTCCAGCAACACCGCCCGAATGTGCCGACAAATCCCGATAGGAGCTGCACATATCTCGTTCTCAGGGCACACTCAGATTGTCCAAACTTCCGGTAGGCCAGCCCAGAGTTGCCCCTGGTGGCCACCGGCGGCTGACAGGTTGGACCAACACTCAGAGGAGCACTGGCCCGGGGGGGTTAAAATAATGATGACCCTTGAGTCTGCAGAACCCAAGGGAAAGAAAAAGGCTAGGTGGCAAATGGTAAAACCAAGGTTGGCCATTGCTGGAGGAGTTTTATTCAAGGCGAACTGTCAAGGGGTTCCCATTATAACCCAACCGCGTAAGGAACGCAAAATCCGGGAACATAACACCGATACGACGGAAACTAGGGCGGCAAGAGTGGAACAAAACACCAGGCATAAGGCCGAGCCTTCCACCCTTTACCAAGTATATAGATGCAATAATTAAATAAGAGATATTGTGATATCCCAACAAAATATCCATGTTCCAACATGGAACAAGCTCCAATCTTCACCTGCAACTAACAACGCTATAAGAGGGGCTGAGCAAAGCGGTAACATAGCCAAACAATGGTTTGCTAGGACAAGGTGAGTTAGAGGCTTGGCTCAACAATATGGGAGGCATGATAAGCAAGTGGTAGGTATCACAGCATAGGCATAGCAAAAAAGCGAGCAACTAGCAAGCAAAGATAGAAGTGATTTCGAGGGTATGGTCATCTTGCCTGACATCCCGCAAGGAAAAATAACGAGTCCATGAAGAAGATAAACGGACGTAGTCGAATGAATCCTCACAACATGACATTATCGGAACCATCCTGAAGAAGCAACACCGGAAAGAAGCAAACAACATAGTAAAACAACCATCACGTAAACATGGCATGATGCACAACCATGTATGATGCATGTTCGGATTAATGAAGCATGGCATGGCAAAGTGCACAAGCAATCCTACAAATTAAGTGGAGCTCAATATGCAACTCCGTTGCATATTGACGAAACACCACGTGACTTATTTAGTTCTCTCTCGTTTATGTACCCAACAAGATTAAATGTTGATTAACATGGCAAGAGGTGAAGCATATGAAAAACTACCTATCTAGGCAAGTTTAAATGAGGCCGAAACAACAAACAACAAGTCCGGAAACTCCTCATGTGCATGTCTTAAGGTTTGGAACTGTTCTGCCCTAAACACAATTTTAGAGTTGTTAAACATGCAAAGTGAAGCCACCATGTTAAACTAGGCAAATTTCTACCCCATTTACATATAAAGTTTGTTAGGTCCGGAGCTACGGTTATTAAGTTATGAAATAAAGCATTTTAGCAAGTTATTTAAGCAAATTTAAACAAACAGCATATTAAAAATTTTAAACATGGATGAAAAAGACATATTATGAAATTAGATGAAAAAACAAGCAAGTTTCATATACAAAGTTTTTACATGTGATGCTTAGTTTGTGAGATATTAAATGCATGAAGGCTAGGGGGTTTTCTATAAATCTGCAAAACCCTGGAAATTAGCTAAATTCGTAGAACAAAAAAAAACATCCACTGGGCCGAAACTGAACTGGCCTAGCAGTAAGGAAAAAAAGGAGGGGCGCTTGGGGTGGCCTCACCCATGGGCTTCGACCCCGGACGATGGAGCAATGGGCCGGCTGGATCTGGTTGTGATCTAGCGATCGCTGGACCCGGTTCAACGATGACCATTGGGAGCGGGGTCAGATGAGCTCCTCTGCTCGAATGAAGCAGAGGCACGGCGCGGTTGCGGGCACAGGGAGATGCAGCTCCGGCGGGCAGGGGCCGGTGTCTGTTAGAAATATGCCCTAGAGGCAATAATAAATTAGTTATTATTATTATATTTCATTGTTCATGATAATCGTTTATTATCCATGCTAGAATTGTATTGATAGGAAACTCAGATACATGTGTGGATACATAGACAACACCATGTCCCTAGTAAGCCTCTAGTTGACTAGCTTGTTGATCAATAGATGGTTACGGTTTCCTGACCATGGACATTGGATGTCGTTGATAACGGGATCACATCATTAGGAGAATGATGTGATGGACAAGACCCAATCCTAAGCCTAGCACAAAGGTCGTGTAGTTCATTTTCTAAAGCTTTTCTAATGTCAAGTATCATTTCCTTAGACCATGAGATTGTGCAACTCCCGGATACCGTAGGAGTGCTTTGGGTGTGCCAAACGTCACAACGTAACTAGGTGGCTTTAAAGGTACACTACAGGTATCTCCGAAAGTGTCTGTTGGGTTGGCATGAATCGAGACTGGGATTTGTCACTCTGTGTGAACGGAAAGGTATCTCTGGGCCCACTCGGTAGGACATCATCATAATGTGCACAATGTGATCAAGGAGTTGATCACGGGATGATGTGTTACGGAACAAGTAAAGAGACTTGCTGATAATGAGATTGAACAAGGTATCGGGATACCGATGATCGAATCTCGGGCAAGTATCATACCGCTAGACAAAGGGAATTGTATACAGGATTGATTGAATCCTTGACATCGTGGTTCATCCGATGAGATCATCGTGGAGCATGTGGGAGCCAACATGGGTATCCAGATCCCGCTGTTGGTTATTGACCGGAGAGTTGTCTCAGTCATGTCTGCATGGTTCCCGAACCCGTAGGGTCTACACACTTAAGGTTCGATGACGCTAGGGTTATAGGGAAAGTATGTACACGGTTACCGAATGTTGCTCGGAGTCCCGGATGAGATCCCGGACGTCACTAGGAGTTCCAGAATGGTCCGGAGGTAAAGATTGATATATAGGAAGTATGGTTTTGGCCACCGGAAGTGTTCCGGACATCACCGGTAGTGTACCGGGACCACCGGAGGGGTCCGGTGGTCCACCAGGTGGGGCCACCAGCCCCGGAGGCTTACATGGGCCAATAGTGGGAAGGGACCAGCCCCTAGGTGGGCTGGGGCGCCTCCCACCAAGGCCCAAGGCGTCCTCAAGGGGAGAGGGGGCAAACCCTAGGCGCAGATGGGCCCTAAGGCCCACCCTAGGTGCGCCCCCCTCTCTCTCCCCCTTGGCCGCCTCCCAGATGGGATCTGGGGGCTGCCGCCACCCCTAGGGAGGGAACCCTAGGTGGGGGCGCAGCCCCTCCCCTTCCCCTATATATACTTGAGCAAAAGGGCAGCCCAAGAGACGATTCAATCTCCCTGTTGGCGCAGCCCTACCCCTCTCCCTCCTCGTCTCTCGTAGTGCTTGGCGAAGCCCTGCTGGAGTCCCGCGCTCCTCCACCACCACCATGCTGTCGTGCTGCTGCGGGATGGAGTCTTCCCCAACCTCTCCTTCTCCCCTTGCTGGATCAAGGCGTAGGAGACGTCACCGGGCTGTACGTGTGTTGAACGCGGAGGTGCCGTCCGTTCGGCACTAGGATCATCGGTGATTTGGATCACGACGAGTACGACTCCATCAACCCCGTTCACTTGAACACTTCCGCTTAGCGATCTACAAGGGTATGTAGATGCACTCTCCTTCCCTCGTTGCTATATTACTCCATAGATTGATCTTGGTGATGCGTAGAAAATTTTAAATTTCTGCTATGTTCCCCAACAGTGGTATCAGAGCTAGGTCTATGCGTAGTTTCTATGATCGAGTAGAACACAAAGCAGTTGTGGGCGTCGATTTTGTCAATTTACTTGCTGTTACTAGTCTTATCTTGATTCGGCGGCATCGTGGGATGAAGCGGCCCGGACCGACCTTACACGTACTCTTACGTGAGACTGGTTCCACCGACTGACATGCACTAGTTGCATAAGGTGGTTAGCGGGTGTCTGTCTCTCCCACTTTAGTCGGATCGGATTCGATGAAAAGGGTCCTTATGAAGGGTAAATAGAAATTGGCATATCACGTTGTGGTTTTGGCGTAGGTAAGAAACGTTCTTGCTAGAAACCTATAGCAGCCACGTAAAAACTTGCAACAACAATTAGAGGATGTCTAACTTGTTTTTGCAGCATATGCCTTGTGATGTGATATGGACAAAAGGATGTGATGAATGATATATGTGATGTATGAGATTGATCATGTTCTTGTAATAGGAATCACGACTTGCATGTCGATGAGTATGACAACCGGCAGGAGCCATAGGAGTTGTCTTAATTTATTTATGACCTGTGTGTCAACATAAATGTCATGTAATTACTTTACTTTATTGCTAAAGCGTTAGCCATAGTAGTAGAAGTAATAGATGACGAGACAACTACAAGAAGACATAATGATGGAGATCATGGTGTCATGCCGGTGACAACGATGATCATGGAGCCCCGAAGATGGAGATCAAAAGGAGCAAAATGATATTGGCCATATCATGTCACTATTTGAGTGCATGTGATGTTTATCATGTTTTACATCTTATTTGCTTAGAACGACGGTAGCTTAAATAAGATGATCCCTCACTAAAATTTCAAGAAAGTGTTCCCCCTAACAGTGCACCGTTGCGAAGGTTCGTTGTTTCGAAGCACCACGTGATGATCGGGTGTGATAGATTCTAACATTCGAATACAACGGGTGTAAGCCAGATTTACACACGCAATACACTTAGGTTGACTTGACGAGCCTAGCATGTACAGACATGGCCTCGGAACACGGAAGACCGAAAGGTCGAGCATGAGTCGTATAGAAGATACGATCAATATGTAGATGTTCACCGATGATGACTAGTCCATCTCACATGATGATCGGACACGGCCTAGTTGACTCGGATCATGTTTCACTTAGATGACTAGAGGGATGTCTATCTGAGTGGGAGTTCATTAGATGAACTCAATTATCATGAACATAGTCTGAATTGTCTTTGCAAATATGTTGTAGATAAATAGCTCACATTATAGCTCCCTGTTTCAATACGTTCCTAGAGAAAGATTAAGTTGAAAGATATTGTAAGCAATGATGCGGACTAGGTCCGTAGTCCGAGGAGTGTCCTCACTGCTACACAGAAGGCTTACGTCTTTGATGCACCACTCGATGTGCAAACTCCTACAACGTCGTCTGTGGATGTTGTGAACACCTGACAGACACATCCTGATGACTACTTGATAGTTTAGTGCACCATACTTTACGGCTTAGAATCGGGATTCCAATGACGTTTTGAACGCCATAAGACATATGGGATGTCCCAAGAGCTGAAATTGGGATTTCAGGCTCATGCCCGTGTTGAGAGGTGTGAGACCTCTGACAAGTTCTTTTGCCAACAAGATGGAGGAGAATAGCTCAGCTAGTGAGCATGTGCTCAGAATGTCTGGGTGCTACAATCACTTAAATCAAGTGGGAGTTAAACTTCCAGATAAGATAGTGATTGATAGAGTTCTCTAGCCACTATCACTAAGCTACTAGATCTTCGTGATGAACTATGACATGCAAGGGATGGAGTTGATCCCGGAGCTGTTCGCGGTGCTTAAGACCACAATAGGTAGAAATCAAGAAGGAGCATCAAGTGTTGATGGTTTAACAAGACCACTGGTTTCAAGAAGGGCAAGGGCTAGAAGGGAAACTTCATGGATGGCAAACCAGTTGCCGCTCCAGTGAAGGAACCCAAGGTTGAACCCAAACCCGAGACTAAGTGCTTCTATTGTAAGGGGAAGGGTCACTGGTAGCGGAATTACCCCAAATGCATGGTAGATAAGAAGGCTGGCAACTTCAACAAAGTATATACGTGTTATTAATGTGTATCTCGCTAGTACTCCTAGTAGCACCTGGGTATTGGATACCGGTTCAGTTGCTATTATTGGTGACTTGAAACAAAAGCTACGGACTAAACGGAGACTGGCTAAGGGCGAGGTGACGATGTGTGCTGGAAGTGTTTCCAAAGTTGATGAGATCACCATCGCACACTCCATCTGCCTTCGGGATTAGTATTGAACCTAGATAAATGTTATCAGGTGTCTACATTGAGCATGAATATGATTAGATCATGTTCATTGCAATTATTCATTTAAATTAGAGAATAATGGTTATTCTGTTTACATGAATAATACCTTTCATGGTCATGCACCCTATGTGAATGGTTCATTAAATCTCGGTCGTGGTAATACACATGTTCACGCCAAAAGATGTAGAGTTAATAATGATAGTACCACTTTCTTGTGGCACTGCCGCTTAGGTCATATTGGCGTAAGATTCATGAAGAAACTCCATGTCAATGGATGTTTGGAGTCACTTGATTTTGAATCGCTTGACACATGCGAGCCATGCCTCATGGGCAGGATGACTAAGACCCCGTTTTCAGGTACAATGAAACGGGCAAGTGACTTGTTGGAAATCATACATGCTGATGCGTGTGATCCAATGAGAATTGAGGCGTGCGGTGGATATCGTTATTTTCTCATCTTCACTGACGATTTGAGTAGATATAGGTATATCTACTTAATGAAGCACAAGTCTGAAACGTTTGAAAAGTTCAAGCGATTTCAGAGTGAAGTTAAGAATCATCATAACAATAAGATCATGTTCCTACGATCTGATCAAAAGGGGATTTTCTGAGTTATGAGTTTGGCAATCACTTAAGACATTGTGGAATTGTTTCACAATTGAAGCCACCTGGAACACCACAAGGTAATGGTGTGTCCGGACGTTGTAATCGAACCCTATGAGATATGGTACGATCTATGATGTCTCTTACCAATCTACCGTTTTCATTTTGAGGTTATGCGTTAGAGACAGCTGCATTCACTTTAGATAGGACACCATCTAAGTCCATTGAGACGACGTCATATGAACATTGGTTTGGCAAGAAACCAAAGTTGTTGTTTCTTAATGTTTGGGGATGCGATGCTTAAGGCTTCAGCCGGAGAAGCTCGAACCCAAAAGCGGACAAACACATCTTCATAGGATACCCAAAGGTGACAGTTGGGTATACCTTCTATCTCAGATCCGAGGGCAAATTGTTTGTCACTAAGAGCGGGTCCTTTCTCGAGAAGGAGTTTCTCTCGAAAGAATTGAGCGGGAGGAAGATAGAACTTGATGAGGTTGTCGAACCTTTACTTCAACCAGAGAGTGATGCAACACAGAAAGATGTTTTCTGTGGAACCTACGTCTGTGGAATAGGAAGTTAATGATAGTGATCATGAAGCTTCGGATCAAGTTGCTATCGAACCTTGGAGGTCGACAAGGATATGTACTACTCCTGAGTGGTACGGTAATCCTGTCTTAGATATCATGTTGTTAAACAACAATGAACCTACAAGCTATGGAGAAGCGATGCTGGGCCCGTATTTCGACAAATGGTTAGAAGCCATGAAATCCGAAATAGGATCCATATATCAGAACCAAGTTTGGACTTTGGTGGACTTGCCCGATGGTCGACAAGCCATTGAGATAAATGGATTTTTAAGAAGAAGACAGACGTGGGCGGTAATGTTACCGTCTATGAAGCTCGACTTGTGGGAAAGAGTATTTTCACAAGTTCAAGGAGTTGACTACGATGAGAATTTCTCACCTGTAGCGATGCTTAAGTCCTTCGGAATCATGTTAGCATTAGCTGTATTTTTCGATTATGAAATCTTACAGATGGACGTCAAAACAAATTTTCTTACCAGTTTTCGTAAGAAGAGTTGTATGTGATACAATCAAAGTTTTATCGATCCTAAGGATGCTAAAAGGTATGCTGGCTCCAGCGATCCTTCTATGGACTAGAGCAAGCATCTCGGAGTCAGAATATATGCTTTGATGGAGTGATCAAAGCTTTTAGGTTTATACAATGTTTGCTAGAAACTTGTATTTACAAGAAAGTGAGTGGGAGCACTACAACATTTCTGATAAGTATATGTGGATGACATATTGTTGATCCGAAATGATGTAGAATTTCTGGAAAGCATAAACGGTTGTTTGAAGAGTGTTTTTCAAAGGAAGACCTGGATAAAGCTGCTTACATATTGGGCATCAAGATCTATAGAGATAGATCAAGACGCCTGATGATACTTTCAAAGAACGCACACTTTGACATGTTTTTGAAGGAGTTCAAAATAGATCAGTTAAAGAAGGGGTTCTTACCTGATTTGTAAGGTGTGAAGTTGAGTAAGACTCGAAGATTGACCACGGTAGAAGAAATAGGAAGGACGAAGGTCGTCCCCTATGCTTTTTTCATAGGCTCTATACGGTATGCCATGCTGAGTACTGCACCTGATGTGTGCATTGGCACATGTCTGGCAAGAGGGTACAAAGGTGATCTAGGACTGGATCACCAGATAGCGGTCAAAATTGTCCTTAGAGGAATAAGGAAATGTTTCTCGGTTTTGGAGGTGATAAAGAGTTCGACGTAAAGAGTTACATCGATGCAAGCTTGACACCTATCCAGATAGCTCTGAGTAGAGATACCGGATACATATAATGGAGCAACAATTTGGAATAGCTCCAAGTGGAACGTGGTAGCAGCATCTACGATATAAAGTTTTGCGAAATACATAGGGATCTGAATATGGCAAGACCTGTTGACTAAAACCTCTCTCACAAGCATAACATGATCAAACCCAGAACTCTTTGAGTGTTTATCACATAGTGATGTGAACTAGATCATTGAGTCTAGTAGACTCTTGGATGTTGGTCACATGGCGATGTGACCTGTGAGTGTTAATCACATGGTGATGTGAACTAGATTATTGACTCTAGTGCAAGTGGGAGACTGTTGGAAATATGCCCTAGAGGCAATAATAAATTAGTTATTATTATTATATTTCATTGTTCATGATAATCGTTTATTATCCATGCTAGAATTGTATTGATAGGAAACTCAGATACATGTGTGGATACATAGACAACACCATGTCCCTAGTAAGCCTCTAGTTGACTAGCTCGTTGATCAATAGATGGTTACGTTTTCCTGACCATGGACATTGGATGTCGTTGATAACGGGATCACATCATTAGGAGAATGATGTGATGGACAAGACCCAATCCTAAGCCTAGCACAAAGATCGTGTAGTTCGTTTGCTAAAGCTTTTCTAATGTCAAGTATCATTTCCTTAGACCATGAGATTGTGCAACTCCCGGATACCGTAGGAGTGCTTTGGGTGTGCCAAACGTCACAACGTAACTGGGTGGCTATAAAGGTACACTACAGGTATCTCCGAAAGTGTCTGTTGGGTTGGCATGAATCGAGACTGGGATTTGTCACTCCGTGTGAACGGAGAGGTATCTCTGGGCCCACTCGGTAGGACATCATCATAATGTGCACAATGTGATCAAGGAGTTAATCACGGGATGATGTGTTACGGAACGAGTAAAGAGACTTGCCGATAACAAGATTGAACAAGGTATCGGGATACCGACGATCGAATCTCGGGCAAGTATCGTACCGCTAGACAAAGGAAATTGTATACGGGATTGATTGAATCCTTGACATCGTGGTTCATCCGATGAGATCATCGTGGAACATGTGGGAGCCAACATGGGTATCCAGATCCCGCTGTTGGTTATTGACCGGAGAGTTGTCTCGGTCATGTCTGCATGGTTCCCGAACCCGTAGGGTCTACACAATTAAGGTTCGATGACGCTAGGGTTATAGGGAAAGTATGTACGCGGTTACCAAATGTTGTTCGGAGTCCCGGATGAGATCTCGGACGTCACGAGGAGTTCCGGAATGGTCCGGAGGTAAAGATTGATATATAGGAAGTATGGTTTTGGCCACCGGAAGTGTTCCGGGCATCACCGGTAGTATACCGGGACCACCGGAGGGGTCTGGGGGTCCACCAGGTGGGGCCACCAGCCCCGGAGGCTTACATGGGCCAATAGTGGGAAGGGACCAGCCCCTAGGTGGGCTGGGGCGCCTCCCACCAAGGCCCAAGGCGTCCTCAAGGGGAGAGGGGGCAAACCCTAGGCGCAGATGGGCCCTAAGGCCCACCCTAGGTGCGCCCCCTCTCTCTCCCCCTTGGCCGCCTCCCAGATGGGATCTGGTGGCTGCCGCCACCCCTAGGGAGGGAACCCTAGGTGGGGGTGCAGCCCCTCCCCTTCCCCTATATATACTTGAGCAAAGGGGCAGCCCAAGAGACGATTCAATCTCCCTGTTGGCGCAGCCCTACCCCTCCCCCTCCTCGTCTCTCGTAGTGCTTGGCGAAGCCCTGCTGGAGTCCCGCGCTCCTCCACCACCACCACGCCGTCGTGCTGCTGCTGGATGGAGTCTTCCCCAACCTCTCCTTCTCCCCTTGCTGGATCCAGGCGTAGGAGACATCACCGGGCTGCACGTGTGTTGAACGCGGAGGTGCCGTCTGTTCGGCACTAGGATCATCGGTGATTTGGATCATGACGAGTACGACTCCATCAACCCCGTTCACTTGAACGCTTCCGCTTAGCGATCTACAAGGGTATGTAGATGCACTCTCCTTCCCTCGTTGCTAGATTACTCCATAGATTGATCTTGGTGATGCGTAGAAAATTTTGAATTTCTGCTGCGTTCCCTAACAGTGTCGTGGCGGCAGAGCGGCACGAAATCTGGGCGGGGGTCGAGGTAGAGGCGGCGGAGAGGTTCCCTGGCTCGAGGCCCTCGCTCGGGGGTTAGCTGGAGGCACGGCGGGCAAGCACGGCTCGATCCTGAACTGCTGCTTGCAGCAGGGTAGGCAGAGGCTGACGGCGAGGAACTTGGACGGCGGCGATGGATTTGGCGTGCAGAGGAGGCCAGCGGGAGGAAGAGCAGCTCGGGCTCGCTCAGAGTCGCCGACCACGGGCGCCATGGGGTCGGCTGCGGCTCTGTGGTGGCGCGTTCCGGTGATGACGGTTGGAGCAGAGGAGTCGAGGCCGCTGCGGGACTTGAGGAGCTCGGCAAGGGGCTCAACCATCCATGGCGGCTCCAGGTTGTCTCCTGGACAGAATGAAAAGGAGAGATGATAGATGGAGGGGAAGATGAACAGGAGGACAGGAAGAGGAGGCGAGGTGACAGCGACCTGCTGGGTAGAAGACGACGGCGGGTCCAGCAGAGTTGGGACCTCGAGGTGGAGCCGCACGAGGTGGCTCGGGAGGCCCTCTCCATGGGTGCTCGGGCGAAGAAGCTTCGGTGGCGAGGCATATCAGCCGAGGAGACGGACACGCGAGGAGGAGCTCGGGTAGGGGATCCAGGGGGGCGGTCCCGTTGGAGCTCGAGGGAGGCAGCAGATCGATGGGTTGGCTGCTGACTGAAATCGAGGGGAAGCAGAGGCTGGCGCTGGTTCGCAGAATGAGGGGCTAGTGGATCGGATCTGGGAGGATCCCAAGGTGGATGCGGGAGGCTGTAGGTGGCAGCGGTTAGAGGGGACAAAAGTCCTAGAATTTAGGGTTAGGGGCTATTTATAGCATGTAGGTGAAAGGAGAGGGATGATCTAGTCCCTCCGATTGAAATCAGATGGTCCGAGAAAAATAGGTAGGGAGCCCAATTAAGAAAACGGTGATATTTTGTAGATGTTTGGGGATGATCCGGATCTAACGGTGACAAATGTCCGGGTCGGGTCCGGGGCAGCTTTCGGGCGCGCACGCGAGGAGGGTCGCGGGCTGATGAGAGAGGTTAGGTAGGGCCTGGCGGTGAGTAGTGGGCTGTGCATAAGTCCTCAGGCTGAGAGAAGAGAAGAGAGAGAGGCCCGGCGACTGTTTCCGGAGACCGAAAACGTCCTACGATTTGACCGACTATACTGCCGCTATAGTTATCCGTTGGGGCGTCAAACGAACTCCGAATGCGATGAAACTTGGCAGGCGTCCTACCTACACTATAATAAGACCGCACACCAACTCTCAACCCAATCCGAGAACATTTTCCGACCACTTATAAAATACTATTTCAGACATGCCGCGGGCGCGTGTAAGTGTGTCTGGGCTCAGAACGGACAACGGAAGGAACTGGGAGAACCCGGGCGAATGCAAGTTTCGAAAACATGATGATGCAATGCACATGATGACATGACAAGATGCGACACGCAAGAAAATGACACAACAATAACAACGAAAAACTGGAAGACACCTGGCGCAACGGTCTCGGGGCATCACAACAATAAAGCAAAACTCACAACTAGATCATAAGAACTTTTATTCTACTAGATCAAGATATTACCAAAAGGATCGAACTAAGAAAAACATTAACGATAAAAGTGATGGTGATACGATACCGGGGCACTCCCCCAAGCTTGGCAGTTGCCAAGGGGAGTGCCCATACCCATGTGATTATGTCTCCTTTGTTGATGAAGAAGGTGGTTTTGTTGATGGTGTAGGCTTGTCGTCCTTCTTCCAGGGCATAGGTTCACCATCATAGAAGGATGATCGAGTCTCCTGAAACCTCAAATCTGCAGCCAAACTCATCCTCTTGAATCTATATTCATACTCACAGTTTTGGTTTTGCAGGTCATAAATCTGGGCTTGGAGGTGCTCGATTTTCTCATGAAGCTTGAAGATGGCATCCCCAATGTCCTTGATGTCCAGCTTGTGGTTGTTGGTGAACTCCGTGATCATAGTGTGACTGGAATCAAGTCCATGCTCCACATCTCCTGACACTTGAAAACTTCTTGCTCCAATGCCTCGAGCCTGGCCTCCGTGCTAACGGTCTTCCTTGGTCCCTCAGCATCGCGGATGTGCAACAACCCCTCATGCATCTCAATGGTTTGAGGGTGTTGCGGCACTTCTGCGAGGTAGGGGTTGATGACCTTCTCGAAGAACTGGTCCTTGGGGGCACTTGAAGATGACATGGCGACCTGGATCTGTCAGAAAAACAGCTCGAAACAAAGACAGGAGAGTTTTGCATGATACGGGAGTCAAAACCCCCGTGAGATTATATAATGAATTTTTACCGACCAAAATACGTGTCGTGTACGAAAACGGAGTCCGGAGAGCACACAAGGTGCCCACGAGGTAGGGGGCGCGCCCAGTAGGGTAGGGCACGCCCTCCACGCTCGTGGAGGCCTCGTGTCCTTCCCGGACTGCTTCTTAATTTTCTATTTTTCTAAATATTCCAAAACAGAGAAATATTGTCTTAAAAACTGTTTTGGAGTCGGTTTACTTACCGTACCACATACCTATTCCTTTTTGGAGTCTGAAATGTTATGGAAAGTGTCCCTTATGTATTCCTACGGGGTTACGGTTTCAATAACATTGGTTTCAACATTTATGGGATTACTTGAGATATAATGTTTGATCCTTTGACCGTTCACCACCTTCGGATTTGTGCCTTCGAAGTTGTTGATTTTTATGGCACCGGAACGATAGACCTCCTCGATAACGTAAGGACCTTCCCATTTAGAGAGAAGTTTTCCTGCAAAAAATCTTAAACGAGAGTTGTATAGTAATACATAGTCACCTACATTAAACTCACGCTTTTGTATCCTTTTGTCATGCCATTTTTTAACCTTTTCTTTAAATAATTTGGCATTCTCATAGGCTTGGGTTCTCCATTCATCAAGTGAGCTAATATCAAATAACTTCTTCTCACCGGCAAGTTTAAAATCATAGTTGAGTTCTTTAATAGCCCAATATGCCTTGTGTTCTAGTTCAAGAGGTAAGTGACGTGCTTTTCCATAGACCATTTTATACGGAGACATACCCATAGGATTTTTATATGCAGTTCTATAGGCCCATAACGCATCATCAAGTTTCTTGGACCAATTCTTTCTAGATCTATTAACAGTCTTTTGCAAAATTAATTTGAGTTCTCTATTACTCAATTCTACTTGACCACTGGACTGTGGGTGATAAGGGGATGCAATTCTATGATTAACATCATATTTAGCAAGCATTTTATGAAAAGCACCATGAATAAAATGTGAACCACCATCGGTCATTAAATATCTAGGGACTCCAAACCTTGGAAAAATAACTTCTTTAAGCATTTTAATAGAAGTGTTATGATTAGCACTACTAGTTGGAATAGCTTCTACCCACTTAGTAACATAATCAACAACAACTAAAATATGAGTATATCCATTAGAGGAAGGAAAGGGTACCATATAGTCAAAGTCCCAAACATCAAATGGTTCAATGACAAGTGAATAGTTCATAGGCATTTCTTGACGTCTACTAATATTACCAATTCTCTGAAATTCATCACAAGATAAGACAAACTTACGGGCATCCTTGAAGAGAGTAGGCCAATAAAAACCAGATTTCAATACCTTATGTGCAGTCCTATCTCCAGCATGGTGTCCTCCATAAGCTTCGGAGTGACACTTGCGTAGGATCTGTTCCTGTTCATGCTCAGGTACACAACATCTAATAATACCATCTACTCCTTCTTTATAAAGACATGGGTCATCCCAAAAGTAATGCCTCAAATAATAGAAGAACTTTTTCTTTTGCTGGTATGTGAAACTAGGTGGTATAAGTTTAGCAACAATGTAATTAGCATAATCAGCATACCATGGAGCAGTATGAGAAGCATTTATAACATTTAATTGCTCATCAGGAAAGCTATCATCAATAGGTAGTGGGTCATCAAGCACATTTTCTAACCTAGACAAGTTGTCTGCAACGAGGTTCTCAGCTTCCTTTCTATCAACAATATGCAAGTCAAATTCTTGTAGCAAGAGAACCGATCTAATAAGTCTAGGTTTAGCATCTTTCTTTTCCATAAGATATTTAATAGCAGTATGATCAGTGTGAATAGTTACTTTAGAATCAACAATATAAGGTCTGAACTTATCACAAGCAAATACAACTGCTAAGAATTCCTTTTTCAGTAGTAGCATAATTTTTCTGAGCATTGTCTAGAGTTTTACTAGCATATTGAATAACATTTAGTTTCTTATCAACTCTTTGCCCTAGGACAGCACCTACAGCATAATCACTAGCATCACACATAATTTCAAAGGGTAAATTCCAATCAGGTGGCTGAACAATAGGTGCAGAGATCAATGCTTTCTTAAGTATTTCAAATGCTTCTACACAATCATCATCAAATACAGATGGTATATCTTTTTGTAATAAATTAGTCAGAGGCCGAGAGATTTTTGAGAAGTCCTTAATGAACCTCCTATAAAAACCGACATGACCAAGGAAACTTCTTATACCTTTGTTGTCCTTGGGACATGGCATCTTTTCAATAGCATCAACCTTGGCTTTATCAACTTCAATACCTCTTTCAGAAACTTTATGCCCCAAGACAATACCTTCATTAACCATAAAGTGGCACTTTTCCCAGTTCAAGACAAGATTAGTTTCTTCACATCTCTGCAAAACTCGATCAAGGTTGCTTAAGCAATCATCAAAAGAAGATCCATAGACGGAGAAATCATCCATGAAAACCTCACAAATCTTTTCACAAAAGTCAGAGAATATAGCCATCATGCATCTTTGAAAGGTAGCAGGTGCATTACATAAACCAAAAGGCATACATCTATAAGCAAAAGTACCAAAAGGGCAAGTAAAAGTAGTCTTTGATTGATCCTTAGCTGACACAGGTATCTGAGAGAAACCAGAATAACCATCTAGAAAGCAAAAATGTGTATGTTTAGATAATCTTTCTAGCATTTGATCGATAAAAGGTAAGGGGTAATGATCCTGTTTAGTAGCCTTATTTAATTTGCAGAAATCAATTACCATCCTATAACCGGTAATAATTCTTTGAGGGATTAATTCATCTTTATCATTAGGAACAACAGTAATACATCCCTTCTTAGGGACACAATGGACATGACTTACCCACTGACTATTAGCAACATGATAAATTATACCTGACTCAAGGAGCTTTAGTATCTCCTTTCTTACCACTTCTTTCATTCTAGGATTTAGCCGTCGTTGATGATCACAAACTGGTTTAGCATCTTCTTCCAAATTAATTTTATATTGACATAGAGTGGGACTAATGCCCTTAAGATCATCAAGAGTATACCCAATAGCAGCACGGTGCTTCTTCAGAGTTTTCAATAATCTCTCTTCTTCATGTTCTGAAAGGTTAGCACTAATAATAACAGGATACATCTTTTTCTCATCAAGATAAAGCATATTTAAGAGTATCAGGCAACGATTTAAGCTCAAACACGGGATCACCCTTGGGTGGAGGAGGATCCCCTAGGATTTCAACACGCAGATTGTGTTTTAGAATAGGTTCCTGATTAAAGAATACTTCATCTATTTCTCTTCTTTCATTCATAAACATATCATTTTCATGGTCTAGCAAATATTGTTCTAAAGGATCACTAGGAGGTACGGCAATAGAAGCAAGACCAATAATTTCATCCTTACTAGGTAATTATTCTTCACGGTGTTGTCTACTAAATTTAGAGAAATTAAATTCATGAGTCATATCATCTAAACCAATAGTAACAACATCCCTTTTGCAATCTGTGGTAGCATTAACAGTGTTTAAGAAGGGTCTACCAAATATAATGGGACAAAAGCTATCTTGTGGGGAACCAAGAACAAGAAAATCAGCAGGATATTTAGTCTTCCCACACAAGACTTCAACATCTCTAACAATTCCCATTGGTGAAATAGTATCTCTATTGGCAAGTTTAATTGTGACATCAATATCTTCTATCTCAGTAGGTGCAATATCATGCATAATTTCTTTGTATAAGGAATAAGGTATGACGCTAGCACTAGCACCCATATCACATAAGCCATGATAACAATGATCTCCTATTTTAACAGAAATAACATGCATGCCTACCACAGGTCTATTTTTATCTTTAGCACAAGGTTTAGCAATTCTAGCAGTTTCATCAAGGAAATGAATAACATGCCCATCAATATTATCAGACATGATATCTTTAACAATAGCAATATCAGGTTCAACTTTAATTTGCTCATGAGGTGTATAAGTTTTAATATTGCTTTTACGGACCATAGTTGAAGCTTTAGCATGATCCTTTATCCTAACAGGAAAAGGTGGTTTCTCAACATAAGAACTAGGAACAATAGGATCATTATAAGTGACGATCTTTTCTTCAACTTTAATAGGTGCATCTACTTTTACTTCTATGGGAGGATGATATTTAAACCACTTCTCCTTGGGGAGATCAACAGGAGTAGCAAAAGATTCACAGAAAGAAGCTACTATCTCAGAGTCAAGTCCATATTTAGTGCTAAATTTACGGAAAACATCGGTATCCATAAAAGATTTAACACAATCAAACTTAGGTGTCATACCTGACTCCTTACCTTTGTCGAGGTCCCAATCTTCAGAGTTGCGTTTAATTCTTTCCAATAAATCCCATTTGAATTCATTAGTCTTCATCATAAAAGAGCCAGCACAAGAAGTATCAAGCATGGTGCGATTGTTATCGGAAAGCCGAGCATAAAATTTTTGAATAATCATTTTTCTTGAGAGCTCATGATTGGGGCATGAATATAACATTGATTTAAGCCTCCCCCAAGCTTGAGCGATGCTTTCTCCTTCGCGAGGCCAAAAATTATATATATAATTACGATCACGGTGAACAAGATGCACATGATAAAACTTCTGATGAAATTCCAATTTCAATCGTTTGTAATTCCAAGACCCCATATCATCACATAGCCTATACCAAGTCGATGCATCTCCCCTCAAAGATAAAGGGAAGACCTTCTTCTTAAGAACATCTCCTGGTACACCTGCAAGCTTAAATAATCCACAAACTTCATCCACATATATCAGATGCTCGTCAGGATGTTTTGTTCCATCTCCTAAAAAAGGATTAGCTAGCAGTTTTTCTATCATACCCGAAGGAACTTCAAAGGGAACATTTTCATTTTCATTTTCAGTAGGTTGAGTAGGTTGAGGAGCAACTCTTTGCTCTACTGGTCGGGGTGAAGATACCCCAAACAAGCCCCTCAGAGGATTACTTTCCATAGTATCAAGTGACAGTAAATTTCAGCACACTATATAAATTTTTCCTTACCAATTTCCACCTACCAAAGGCGCTTCACTCCCTGGCAACGGCGCCAGAAAAGAGTCCCGATGACCCAAAAGTGTAGGGGATCTATCGTAGTCCTTTTGATAAGTAAGAGTGTTGAACCCAACGAGGAGCAGAAGGAAATGATAAGCGGTTTCCACCAAGGTATTCTCTGCAAGTACTGAAATAAGTAGTAACAGATAGTTTTGTGATACGATAATTTGTAACGAGCAACAAGTAACAAAAGTAAATAAGGTGCAGCAAGGTGGCCCAATCCTTTTTGTAGCAAAGGACAAGCCTGGACAAACTCTTATATGATGTAAAGCGCTCCTGAGGACACATGGGAATATCGTCAAGCTAGTTTTCATCACGCTCATATGATTCGCGTTCGGTACTTTGATAATTTGGTATGTGGGTGGACCGGTGCTTGGGTGCTGCCCTTACTTGGACAAGCATCCCACTTATGATTAACCTCTATTGCAAGCATCTGCAACTACAACAAAAGTATTAAGGTAAACCTAACCATAGCATGAAACATATGGATCCAAATCAGCCCCTTACGAAGCAACACATAAACTAGGGTTTAAGCTTCTGTCACTCTAGCAACCCATCATCTACTTATTACTTCCCAATGCCTTCCTCTAGGCCCAAACAATGGTGAAGTGTCATGTAGTCGACGTTCACATAACACCACTAGAGGAGAGACAACATACATCTCATCAAAATATCGAACGAATACCAAATTCACATGACTACTAATAGCAAGACTTCTCCCATGTCCTCAGGAACAAATGTAACTACTCACAAAGCATAAACATGTTCATAATCAGAGGGGTATTAATATGCATATAGGATCTGAACATATGCTCTTCCACCAATTAAACCAACTAGCATCAACTACAAGGAGCAATTAACACTACTAGCAACCTACTAGCACCAATCCCGGACTTGAAGACAAGAATTGGATACAAGAGATGAGCTAGGGTTTTGAGAGGAGATGGTGTTGATGAAGATGTTGATGGAGATTGCCCTCTCCCGGTGAGAGGAGCGTTGGTGATGACGATGGCGATGATTTCCCCCTCCGGGAGGGAAGTTTCCCCGGCAGAACAGCTCTGCCGGAGCCCTAGATTGGATCCGCCAAGATTCCGCCTCGTGGCGGCGGAGTTTCATCCGAGAAGATTGCTTATTATTATTTCCCATCGAAAGACTTCATATAGCAGAAGATGGCCACCGGAGGGCCACCAGGGGGCCCACGAGGTAGGGGGGCGCGCCCAGGGAAGTAGGGCGCACCCCCACCCTCGTGGGCAGTGTGTGGCCCCCCTGGTGAATTTCTTCCGCCGAGTACTTTTTATATATTCTGAAAACATCTTCCGTGAAGTTTCAGGACTTTTGGAGCCGTGCAGAATAGGTCTCTAATATTTGCTCCTTTTCCAGCCCAGAATCCCAGCTGCCGGCATTCTCCCTCTTTATGGAAACCTTGTAAATTAAGAGAGAATAGGTATAAGTATTGTAGCATAATGTGTAATAATAGCCCATAATGCAACAAATATCGATATAAAAGCATGATGCAAAATGGACGTATCACGCACAACTGATAACTGAGGTAGAAACACCATGGAACTTTGACCACAGGGAAGAAAATTATTGAAAAGATACTCCGGTAACTTATGTGTAAATAGAATGGTAGTATACCTCCCTCCCCTGGTATTTTTCTATGTAATAGCATGAAAACATATGCACTGCGATAACTAAACACCATGATAAGTTTTTGACCCATGGGGGAATTTTTTGCTGAAATATACCCCTGATTTTTTTAAATAGCATGATATTTTTAAGCACGGCGGGCTTGATAGGTTACCTAGAATCACCATGATAACTTTTTGACCCGGAGAAAAGTTGTTCAAAACATCCTCGATAAATATTTGTGTAAATAACATGATAATACAAGCACCTATAACCGATAACTTACATATAAACATCATGGTAACTTTTTACCAAAGGAAAAAAAGTTGTTAAAAACATACACTCGCCTCGCGGGGCCTCTTGGATGAACACAACACATGGCGTGCCATGGGAAAGTCACATAATTTTTAGTGTCATGAGGGGCACACGTGCTTGTGAGTTGGCCGAAAAAACGATACGCTTTGACCCGCTATAGGCATGATAAGTTACGCAAAAATTCCGTGATATTTGTTTACCTATGGAAAGCTACTGAAACACACCTGGGTTTTTAGGTGTAAGTACCATGATTATATACGAACCGTAGAACCAGTAACTCATGTACAATCCCCCATGGTAACTTTGATCTAGGGAGGTTGATGTAAACATACCTTGATAACTTATGTGTTAGTACAACGGTATATTACGCATCGAGGACCTGATAACTTGTGTATAAAACATAGTGGTAACTTTGAAAGGGGGTGTAGTTGTTGAAACATAGTACCTAGTAAGTTCTATGTAAATAACATGGTAAGTTACGCAACATAGGCCTGATAACTTGCATACGAATACCATGGTAACTTTGACCCGAGGGGAAATTGTGGTAATTTTCTATAATAACACGATTGTGAAAAAAGGGTCAAAAGGAATAGTTTTCTTTAGTTGAGCAACAAATCCCTAAGGGTGAGTTGGTTGTGGTGGTGCGCTTTGGTGTCTAGGAGTTGTGGGTTTGAATCCCACTTGCGCAATTTTTTTATCACATGGGAAGACGTGAAGAAGTGGCAGTTTTCCTGGGGATGGGCGCGCGAGATGTGCGGGAAAAACAGGTTTCTCGGGCGAGCCTGCGGGGTCGTTCGGGAGGAGGAGGGATCGAAGGGAAGGGAGGTTGTTTTGTACTTAGAGGGAAAGGGATAAGGTGTGTGTGGTAGTTTTAGTTATGTGGCACACGTGTGCCAAATATCACGGGCCTTTAAAAAAATATAAAAAAGATCAAGCGCATTCACACAACCTCAATGTTTGTTGTCACGAAATTTGAAACATTCATTGAGATGCAAAAAATGAAAAAATTGACATCAATGTAATAATGGGCCATATCTAAAACCCAACCGAGTGATTTCAACTACATATATCCACAAGGTAGGACATATCGGTATCAGAAAACAACAGACCTGAGCCTCCCGTGTCACTCCTGGGCGACTACGGGGGCGCACCCAGCCGCCACCTAAAAAACCGTCGGCCATCACCAGAATCCTCGGCGCCACCAGAGGAGGCCGTCCAACGGCGGACGACGGCGGCAGGGCGCTGTCTCGTACCCTCTCCCCCTCCCAACCATCCTTGACTTCTGCTCTTGTTCGTCAGCATGCTCGGATCCGGATCAAGTGGGTAGGTCACTACTCACAGTAGCATTAATGGCAGCCACGAGAGGCCGACTTGATCCCATCCCGAGAGGCCGACTTGATCCCATCCCGAGAGGCATCTGCTCGTGAGGTTTGGGCTAAAGATTGCTCCCTCTCGTGTTGCTGGCTGGCCACATCCTATCAGATCTGGCAACATCCGGTTGAGCTTATGGTCCACGACGGTCGGAGGGGCAGCTGCTATCCCATGACGCGGAAGCCTTGCGACGGAACGATGATGCATAGTCCGTGTTGGTCCCTATGGTGACAACTTCAGGCTACAGGGACAACCTCGTTCTGGAATGTGGTGGCCATCGAAAGGTCTTTGGGAGGGTTTCTCCCTCCAGATCCGGTGGTTGATTTCGGCGATGTGCAAACTACAGACAACAACCTGACACAAAAGGAATGATTGTGCAGCAGCGGTGGTTGCACATCACATGTAGCTGCTAGGATTGTGGAAAAGTGGTGGCGACGTGGAAAAGTGGTGGTGACAACACATGAGCGACATCATTGGTGTTGCTACTTGAGCACCCAGTCTCAAGTTCCGGGGTGAAAGCCTTGGTCTGACCCGAGTTGGTTATACCTGGCAATGGCGACGTCTTGACATCATTACCTTCTTGGAGGCATTGCTCGGAGATGCTCAGACTGGTTCTTCAGGGTGAAAACCTAGATTCTGGCCTTGCGTGCTTGGATCCGGTGACAGCGGCGCTTGAGTGTCGCTCCCTTCCTGAAGGTGGTGTTGTTGAAGAACTTCCTCATATGTGTGGTGTCATGAGATGGGTTGTGCGGATATTGTCATTGTTGTAGTTTGTTATTCAGAAATCTAATAGCTTTGGGGGTTTTTAGTTTTTCCTCGTCTACACATAGCTTTGGTCTTATATCTCTTTGCTATTTTGGCGTGTTTTTGTGCGTGTGTGTGTTGGTGTTGGTTGTGTGCATCCTAACTATGAGGCCGGGTATGTGCTCATTGTGGTTTGCATCCTCATCATTTGCATCCTCTTGATGATCCATTTTGAGCCAATAAAATTCACCCTTTTTCAAAAATCTAAAGCCCAACTAATATTCATAGTATTCAATGTTAAATTTGTTATTTTTGTATCTTGGACAATGTTTGAATTTTGATTTCAAATTTTGCAACAACAAACATGATGATGCGTGAATGTGCTCAAATTTTTCACATTTTTGGAACATTTTAAAAGTGCTACGGAGGTCCAGTGCACCGGTAGCACCATAAGCATTGGTGCACCGGATATTTCCCCATCGAAAGGTTCCTCCTCTACTCTCGTTTAACTATGCACGAGACTGTTTCCTCTCTCTAAACCGGGAGAGAGGTGATCTTTGAGCGCGCTGTGCCCAACGACGGAGCTTGAGCAGAAATCATGGGGGCCATGGGCTGGACGGGGGCAAACATAATTGCTTCAGCTGATTATGAAAATGATTCTAATACAAAGAGATATGTGCATGTTTTCTTATGAGTTGGGGGGAGGGGGTGGGCATGGCCTAGGTTGGCTCCCATGAAGCTCCGCCACTGGTTGTGCCGCCACTTCTCCTTCGGTAGATCGTTGCCCCTCCTATGTTGTTGACTCTACAAGTGTGTGGGAGTGCAGGGAGACATAATTTTCTTGTTTAGGCAGGTTGTTTGTAACGCTCCGAGTCCGATGCGCCAGGTGTCTTCCAGTAATTCGCCGTCGCTGCCATGTCATTTGTTTGCGTGTTGCACTTTGCCATGTCATCATGTGCATCTCTTTTGCATTCATGTTCGTCTCTTGCATCCAGTCACTTTCTCCGTTGTCCATTTCAGAATCCGACACTCTCACACGCACCCGCCGCACCTCCCAGATCTTGTTTCGTGAGCGGGATAAAAACATTCTCGGAATGGGCCGAGAGTTGACGAGCGGTCTTGGTAGACCGCCTGTCAAATTTCGTTCCATTTGGAGGTCGTTTGATGCCCCAATGGTTAACCGTGTTAACCGAAGCCCTCCTTCTCCTTGCAGCCCAGCACCCCTCCATAACAGTCCACTAGCCCATCTAAACCCCCTCCATGCTTTTCGCCGTTGGATCACAATTGCGTGGGCGAAAACCGCACCACAATAGCCCTCTCCTAGCTCCCTATGCCTATATAAATAGCCCCCCCTCGTCCAAATCCTGGGTAAAACCCTAGCCCCCTCCTCCTCCGCGCCGCTGGACATGTCCACCGACGGCCGGACGCGTCCACCGCCGCCCCGCGCCCAACCACCGCGCGCCACCTGTCCCCGTGCCGCTCCCCGCTGCCGCGACCTGCGGGGCCCAGATCCAGCCCGCCCCGGGCCAAATCGGGCCGCGCCTTGTTCCGCCGCCCCGCGCCGCCTCGCCACCGTGCCGCGTCGCCGCCGTGCACCGCTGCACCGCCTCCTCGCGCCACCGCCGCTTCGCAGCCGCCCGCCGGTCGTCGGAGTTGCCACCGCCGCCTCGCCATGCCGCCTCCTCGCGCGCTGCCCAAGCCGCCGGAGTCGCCGCTGTCCTTCCCCGCCATCCCGGGCTCGCCCGCGCCTCCCCACTGCCTCGCCGGAAGTCATCGCCGTCATCGGAGTTCACCTTGTCACCAGATCCGGCCGGGTGGACCAGATCCACCGGTCCCCAATACAAACACCACGTCCCCGTCCCGTCCCGCACCGCTCCATCCCACTTCGCCCCGTGCAGTTTTTCGCGAGATTGAATTTTCTTCTAAGTCCTAGTTTTTCAATGATATGTGTGCATCTTCATAATGGCATAACTTCATGCATATTACTTTGTCTTGTGTGTATGATATGTAAAATTGTTCATCTCTGAGTGCTCTAGATGATGGTGTAGTTTGCATGCGTGTTACTATTCATTTTGATGCCTTAATCATCGTTGCAAAGTGCTAAATGATATAATCTGCTGGAAATTGTCATAACTTGCTGATTTGTCTTTTTCATATCATTTTGTGCATTTATCTTTTGAGCATCATGTCAACATGTTTTAGGAGCATATTTATGCCATCTTTACATTGGTGCAATCCATGTATTTTTATATGCCATGTGGTGACTAGCACAAGCATGCAAATTGGGAAAATTTTGTTTTTGCCACTTTAGATTTTGCCAATTTTCCTTATGCCATTCAAGATTTTGACATTTCACTTTTGCCACGCTTAGCTTTTGACAATTATCACAATTGCCATTCTATGGAAAAAGCTAAGTAATTTTATTTCATTTTTGCCACTCTTAGTTTTTGAAATGTATCACAATTGCCACTTTGAAATTTTGCTTTTACCATCAAAATGGCAATTGTGATAATTATCAAAAACTAAGAGTGGCAAAAGTGAAATGTCAAAATCTAGAGTGCCATAAGGAAAATTGGAAAAATCTAAAGTGGCAAAAACAAAATTTTCCCATGCAAATTAGGGTACTTGCTGTTGCTGATTTCAGTGACTCGAGTTTTCTGCTAAGTCTGAATCTGCTACATTCTGTTACCATGTTATCTTGTTGCTACAAGTGAATCCATGTTTAATATGGAGATGTTCAGTAAGGATGTTTTGTGGATACTGTCATTCTCTATCCATCCATGCCCTTATTTGCATTTATGGTTTGCTGTAGCTTATCATTACCATGCTCTCAAATTGCTAAATAATGTTGCTGTCAGTCTGTTAACAGTAAGTTCATTCTTGCCATGTGAATAGCTAGTGATCTATGCATCCTATGAGCATGTTCTTGACACGAGTAGTTGCACAAATATGCCTTCTTGCTGTTGGTTACCTTCACATTTCATGAAATGCTTTGTGGTGACTTGCACAAGCTCGCAAACATGCCTACTTGTCGTTGTTCCTGCCATGTTCAGTTTATCTCACCAAGTCTGTGAATCTGTTATCATTTGCATTATTTTCATGATGTTTTGAGCATGTTCTAGTGTTTTCTAGCAGGAGCTCAGTGTTCATGTTTTGTAGTGCTTGACATGTATATGATTTCCATGCCCTTTGATGCCATGAAATGTTCCCGCAACATATACTTTTATTTTCTCAAAGTATGCATCATGAACCTGTTTTCAGCCTTACTCTATTTTTCACCAAGTCTGAGAATCTATTATAACTTGCAATCTTATCTTGATGATTTCCATTGATCTAGATGTTATATGGAGATGCTTAGTAATCATGTTTTGCCATGTATAACCTGTACTTTAATGCCATGCTTTTGGTTGCTATTATCTGGCACTGTAGCATCATCGTTTCATGCCTCCAACATGTCAACACGTTATTTCTGCTCACATGTATGCCCTGTTTTTCACTGTCATAATCTGTTTTATAAAGTTGCCTTTTGCTTTGATCATGTTGGATTAATTCTGATGCGTATGAACCTGAATCTTGTTGTTATTTGAAGCATGTAATCTGTACTTTGAGTGAATATCAAGTTTGTGTCCATATGTTTCCTTTAGCATGTTGTTTTCTTGATTGCAAAGTGCTTACTTGCTGTTTTGGGTAGATTGTGTTTGGAACTTGTATTGAGTGTATGTGTTGAACCGTTGCTCCGTTTTGAGCATGCTCTACATGAAACTTGCTTGGTTTTGCATGCAGTTTCATCATACCATGTTGCATCCATGTTTTGGAGTGATTGTGTTTTGCTTTCATTTGCATCAATGCCATGTGTAACTTGTTTTACTCATATCTTCTAGGTCGTAGCTTCGAATTAAACAAACTTTATATGTAACTTGACTAGAAAGACATGTAGATCATCTTGGTGCACTTTAACCTGCTGTTTAACAACTTTAACAAAATGTTTTGTTCAGATCTGGACCAATTTCGAAATTTGCATATGAGGACTTACCGGAATTGTTATATGTTGTTTCCGGCCTCATTTAAACTTGCTTTGATGTGTTGTTTTTGTATGCATCATCTCTTACCATGAGTAGCATCATTTAGACTTGTCATGCATCATACTTGGTTGAGCATCATGTCATGTTTATGTGTTGTGTGTTTACCATGTTGTTTGCTTCTTTTCGATTGTGCTTCTTCTTGTTAGTTCCTGTTTCGTTGCGATCGTGAGGATTCGTTACTATGCTTGGTTCGTCTACGTGGCTTCGTCTTCTTCATGCACTCCTTCTTTCTAGCAGGATTTCAGACAAGATGACCGTCACCTTAGATCTCACTACTATCTTTGCTATGCTAGTTGTCTCGATGCTAGTTCTATGTCACGCTACCTACCACTTGTTTATCAAGCCTCTCAAATTGCCATGAGCCAGCCTCTAACCTTTTTCACCATCCCAGCAAACCGTTGTTTCGCTATGTTATCGCTTTGCTTAGCCCCTCTTATAGCGTTGCTAGTTGCAGGTGCAGTTGCAGGTTGTTCCATGTTGGGACATGGATATCATGAATATCTTGGGATATCACAATATCTCTTATTTAATTAATGCATCTATATACTTGGTAAAGGGTGGAAGGCTCGGCCTTTTGCCTGGTGTTTTGTTCCACTCTTGCCGCCCTAGTTTTCGTCATATCGGTATTATGTTCCTTGATTTTGTGTCCCTAACACGATGAGGGTTTATGAGCCCCTCTTGACAGTTCGCTTTGAATAAAACTCTTCCAGCAAGGCCCAACATTGATTTTACCATTTGCCTAATAACAACTAAAACTTGCATAGGGACCAGCTAGCACCCGAGGATAATTAATCAACTCCCCGGGCCAGTGCTCCTCTGAGTGTTGGTCCAAATCGGGCAGCCCGCGGGGCCACCTCGAGGAAACTCGAGGGCTGGTTTTACTCATAGCTTGTCCCATCCGGTGTGCCCTGAGAACGAGATACATACGGCTCCTATCGGGATTTGTTGGCACATCAGGCAGTCTTGCTGGTTTTGTTTTACCATTGTCGAAATGTCTTATGCACCGGGATTCCGAGTCTGATCGGAGGGTCCCGTGATGGAGGATTGTCCCTGCGGACCGTGAGCTTGTCATGGGCTAAGTTGGGACACCCTTGCAGGGTTTAAACTTTTGAGAGCCGTGCCCGCAGTTATGTGGCAGATGAGAATTTGTTAATTTCCGGTTGTAGTGAACTTGAAGTAAACTCAATTAAAATACACCAACCGTGTGCGTAACCATGACGGTCTCTTTTCGAGTGAGTCGAGAAGAGAACACGGTTGGGTTATGTTTGAACGTAAGTAGTTCAGGATCACTTATTGATCATTACTAGTTTGCGACCGTTTTCTTAGTTTCCCATCTTACTCTTGTACTCGTAAGTTAGCCACCATACATTGCTTAGCCGCTGCTGCAACCTCACCACTTACCCTTTCCTACCCATTAAGCTTTGTTAGTCTTGATACCCATGGTAATGGGATTGCTGAGTCCTCGTGGCTCACAGATTACTACAACAACAGTTGCATGTACAGGTAATGCGATGATCCGACGTGAGAGCGATGTTTACTTGTTTTGGAGTTCTTCTTCTGCTTCTTCTTCGATTAAGGGATAGGTTCTTGGCCGGCAGCCTGAGCTAGCAGGATGGATGTCGTTTGAGTTTCTGTTTGTGTTTCATCTGTAGTCGGATGTTGTCCTCATGTATGATGTTTGATGTATTCTTGCGGCTTTTGTATGTCTTGTATGTATCCCCAACTATTATGTAATGGTACAATGTAATGATACCCACCTTGCAAAAGCGTTTCAATATGCGACTCTATCCTTGGTGGGACCTTCGAGTTTCTCTCGGATAGAATCACATATTGGGTGTGACATTGTTGTCAGCCGCTTCGGCCCTTGTGGCACTGACGCACTATAAAGTCGTCTCTAGTGGCGCGTCATTGATGATAGTGGCCGTGTCTAACCGGTGAATCCACAAATGATGATGAAAATATGGACAATACATCACGTGGAGTGGAAGATGAAATGTTTGTTGTCTTCTTTGATGCAAATGGTATATCTGTTGGAAATTTCTCCCCACCTGGTGACGATCTACCTCCATTTTGAGATATCTCTTTTGGTGGTGATGGAAGTGGCGTGAACTATTTTTGTTGATTAATTGGAAGCAAATGGTTGTGACTTTTTTGGATGGGTGATCTATTAATGAATGGTGTATGTGTTTTAGGCTACTAACTGGACAATCCTATGTAGATGACTTTTTGTGAAGTGTAGGTACCGAGTGCAGCTAGATGCCATATTTTGTAAAAGTGGCAATATTGTGTAAGCGCATGTATGTTGTCATGTATAAAGATGGTGGTTGAAATATATAATCTATGTTCTTTTTCGTCTTCAACTTTTTGGAGTGATCATGTACAATTATTATTAATAGTTAGATTTGTGAGAATCCAATATTAATTCTATCATTCAATGCAATATTTATAAATAATGAGGGGTATATGGACTAACGGCTGCGTTTGCTTGGGGACTGGAACTAACCCAAAGGATGCTTACTCCCTAGTGGAACTAACCCAAAGGATATTTACTTTACAAGTCAGCACACTTGCCACCTATCACCTATTTCCGCACAATGAAAATAAAACAATATCTAGGGTACTCTTTGGACACCGAAGAGAAACCGAGCTCCCCCACTAATGGGCCCCTAGGAAAATTTCACTAGGGTATACACTAGGGTAACTCCTTCCCCTAGCATTTTTTGCCCTTTTGCTTAGGGTATCCGGCCCTAGGGCTATCTGCAGATTCCTAGTAAGCATTGTGATTAACTCTAAAATCTCATAAAATACTTTTGATAGTGAAGTTGATCATGCATATCTTTGAAATCTATCACCAAGTATTAATTCCAATGCCATTTTGTTCTCTTATAATTGGTATTCTTTCAATTAGTATAATTGGTAGAGCATTTCCATACCACATTTGCTTTAGGTTCCCTTTATATCTAGGCGATAAACTTTTATTGTGATTCCCCGGTTTCCTTCTAGAAGTTCTTATTCTTTAAATGCATTGTTCTTGTCCTATTTTATCCCTAATTAGTATGTGTTGAGGGTAGACATACTTTCTCATTTTGGTACTTGGTGCCATTGTGGAGAAATGTAGAGAGTTAGGTTGACTTGTGGGAAGTTTGCCTTTGTGGGAGTTAGTTATCCGATTGCTTGTACTATCCATAATCTACTTGGGTGAGATAGACCTATGAGTATGAATGAATGTATATGTTATATGCTCAATGGTTTTGCTTGGTGCATATGTAAACTATGTGAATTTCCATGTGTCGACATGAGACTTTGATGTAATATACAAAATGCATGATTTGCGATACTTATGTGAATAATCATAGTTTATACGTTGTTGTTTTTTAAATTTTATCTCTTGATGGATCTTGGAAGCGATATGCATGCATACTTACACTATGTCATTTTTTAGTATCACATGAAATTCAAATGCACATACATAAGCAGAAACTTTGGACCCAATAAGTTTGGAACCAAAATGCACTATGTCTTACATACATTGGAGAAGCATTAATGGATGCTTGGCTCATTCATGAGGAACATGGTGACATCATATGCAAATAGTGGCCAAGCTAGAATGATTCGTTTATCTACTACTTCTTACTAACGCTATCTCGGTAAGGTTCTCGACTCGGATGGTGGATGGAACACGCGCGTGGACGCCATCGAATCATCCAGACACACGAGGCATGTGGTTATGGTTGAGCAAGATCCCAACACGTGTTTGCGTATGTATGTGTGGCCACGTGATCAGAACATATTTTACATGCATTATTTTTTTAATTTCAATCATTAAATTCTATGGTCAACAGAGCATATATTCAGCACACGTGCACGATTGTGGTAGCTTCATTTTCTATTGTTTAAAATAACAAATGTGGATGCCTCTCAAATATTGTTTTCCTACTCAAATCTCGCTAAGCTCCTCCTTGGATGTCTCTCACTGTACAATTATTGTGGTAGACACTCTCACTGTACAATTATTCTGCTAGACATGTCTTACTATTTTTTAAGGAAACTGGTGTATTTTTAACCACAGCCAATACGCCACGAGGTATCTCCTTTTGTTTTATTTTTACCCACAGAACATTTATGCACCTCAAACCTTCCTTTGTTATTTATAGGCTGAAGCCTGAAACAAACCACCTCCGGGTTTTGGTCATGTGCCCCTTTTCCACGGACATTACCCATTCACCTCTCATTTTCTCCTGCAAATTTTGTTCTTCTTCTAGCATTCTGTGCGCCTTCACACGCCTCTCATCGAGAGATTTAGTTGGGTGGATGGTGCAACAAGTTTGGAGGCAATGAGGTATGGTTGATCATTACTCGATTCTTGCCGTAAAAATCCTTTTCCATGGTATATCTGTTCGCTTGGTTAGAATGTGTTATGCTGGAACCAGGTGCACTTATCAAGAAACGAGCAACGAAATTCTTTTGCGGTTTGCATTTTGTTCCAGATTCTCTGGGGCATCAGCTTATGAAAACATGCTATACATAAATCTTATATACTTGTGATCTTATCATAAGAGGTAAGATGTGAATTCTTTTGCACAAAATCTATGATTGGTGGGCCTTGATAAGATATAGAACAATGGAAGAGAATACATGAAATCTGTTGTTAAGACAATTTTGTTCATTCACAGAAGCCACACACATTTGATGTCCTTTGTTTTCCCTGTATTCACATAGGGTGTCGAGGGACTCGTAAAGAACACAATTGCTACAGAGATCTTAAACAACAGAAGCAAGTCATACAGAGGAAACAATAGACCTGAGGCAAACAATGGGTCTGTCGATCTCATACCCACCGGATGACTACTTGCCAGCAGATGATGACAACTCGGACAGGCCATTTGTCCGGTCCTTAAGCTTTGACAACCTCAGCAGCCTTGAGACCCCTGATTCGCCACCAGAAATGTTCGATGCGGTGAGCTCTAGGGGTCCTGCAAGAGAAGGGTCCTTAAATGCCAGGAGAAAAGAGGGTCCTCCATTACATGTTAATACTACGAAACCCAGGCTGAGTCCTAAACCTGACAAGGAATGTTGTAACCATAAGCACCTTTCGAAATATGGGGCAGATCACCTGCCACCAAATTCTCCGGTGGTAGGGATGGTCAGTCCGCAGCACCAGGCTGCAGCAATAAGGGTGCAGAAGGTATACAAGAGCTTCAGAACAAGACGACAGCTTGCTGACTGCGCTGTTCTTGTCGAACAACGGTGGTATGTTACAATTTCATGTGCTTGTCGTCCATTGTCGTATTTGATACAGTGGCCCTTTGTAACTGGTGTCCTGAAATTTGCGATGCCGAATTCAGGTGGAAGCTTCTCGATTTCGCACTGCTCAAGCAAAGTTCGGTGTCATTCTTCGAGGTAGAGAAGCCAGAGACTGCCCTAACAAGATGGTCACGGGCCAGAATAAAGGCTGCCAAGGTATGTGTCACTTTAAGCTAACCATATTCTGCTGTTTAGATTTTCTTAATGACCATTAGCATATTGTAATACTGCTGAATACTGAATTCATATGGGTGGTGTTCCTTTGTTGTTACTTCAAGGTAGGCAAAGGTTTGTCCAAGGATGAAAAGGCCCAGAAGCTCGCACTTCAGCATTGGCTAGAAGCAGTATGGCTCGGAAACATTCTCTTCAAACACTCTCCTATAATAGCATTGAACACATCAAACTCAAATTCCATAGTATTTCATGGGCAGATTGACCCCCGGCATCGATACGGTCACAACCTCCACTACTATTATAAAAGCTGGCTTCACTGCGACAGTCAACAACCTTTCTTCTACTGGTACAGTTCATGCTGAACTCTGCATTATCTGTGAACTAGATCAACAAAAACAAGCTCATGATTTCTGAAATTCCGTTTGTGATAGGTTGGATGTAGGTGAAGGAAAAGAGATTAATCTTGAGGACCAATGCCCAAGATGGAAGCTGCTGCACCAATGCATCAGGTATCTTGGCCCTGTAAGTTGCTGCGACCTGTAGAACAATCCAGCTGTAATCTCAAATTAGAAAATGTTAGTACTAGCGATCAAGCAAGGAAACAAAAAAACAGGGCATAAAATGTCACATATCTGAACATGGTGTTGTTTCTCTGTGCAGAAAGAGAGGGAGTTCTATGAGGTAATGATCGAGAATAAGATGATGATGTACAAGCTGAGCCGCAAGATTGTCAACACGTCCGAGGGGCCCAAGGATGCAAAATGGATCTTTGTGTTGAGCACGACGAAAATTCTGTACATAGGCACGGTCAGAGAATAGTGGCAGTTGTCACCTGTCAGCAGTACTTCACTAGTCTCTGAATCATAAAATTTACCTGTAACTGATGAAATAAGCACATTATTGCAGAAGAGCAAGGGAACATTTCAGCACTCCAGCTTCCTTGCCGGTGGAGCCACATCTGCTGCCGGGAGATTAGTCGTTGCGAACGGAATCCTAAAGGTGCCTGGATCTGCATATTTCTACTATTGCCAGAATTTAGATTTTATGTTTAGAATTCCAAATTCACCTGTCTGATTCAGTTACCCACCGTCTTCAGGCTGTGTGGCCTCATAGCGGGCACTACCGGCCCACAGAGGCGAACTTCCGGGAGTTCATGAAGTATCTCAGGAAGGGGAACGTCGATCTCACCGATGTGAAGGTGAGGAGACCAAATCTGATCCTTTGGCTGCTAAAGAACAGTGGACATTATGTTGGTGTTCTTCTCTGATAGAAGGAACACTTTTTCTGTTGTCGGAATTGGTACAGCTGAGCCCAACAGAAGGCGAGGAGGACGAATGGCTGAGGAGCAGCCTCTCCCAGATGGATCTAACAACGGAGGTCAGCACGCCGGGGAAGCAAGGAGACACCAGGGCCCAACCCCCTCGCGGTGACAAAAAGAAGATCAAACCGGCCGTGCCGGCGGCGCCACCTTCCACCAGCGGCGAGGCAGTCGCCGGCTCGCCGGGGATGAAGCGGTCCTCGTCGGGCACCCGGCTGCAGCGCAAGCGGCCGCCGAGGCTGACGGTGAGCAAGAACCGTCTGGGCAAGGACGCGGCGGAGCCGGACGCCGGCTCGTTCGGCGACCGGCTGGACTTCTGCAAGGCGAACCTGTTCACGGGGCGCGGCGCGGAGGGCGGGGAGGGGGCCGAGGTGCCGGCGGTGCCGCAGGAGATGATCATGCACCGGATCAACTCCAAGATGGCGCACAAGTCGTACCAGCTCGGGCAGCAGCTGTCGCTCCGGTGGACGACCGGCGCCGGCCCGCGGATCGGGTGCGTGCGCGACTACCCGCCGGAGCTGCAGTTCCGATCGCTGGAGCAGGTTAGCCTGTCCCCGCGCGCCGGCGCCGGCCCGCCCAGGCTCGGGGCGACCCCGCGGCAGAGGAGCCCGTGCACGCCGTCGCCCCTCGGCGCGCCCGTGACTCCCGCGGGGCCGCTGCTCCAGCACGGCGCGGCGTAGAGGAGAGCTGAGCACGGAACGTGGTGGTGGGCTGGCTGATTTGCCGCTCGTGGCCGCCTGCCACCTCGTGTGTTGGTTGAGAATGGCACTGCGCGCGGCGGCGCGGCACGGCAGGGCAAAAGATTTGGGGGGAACCCCATTGTAGATTTGTACAAGAGGGACGAACACAAATGACAGTCCTCGTTCGCGCGACACCACCGGATGACATTACAGCATCTCCAACGGCCGCACAAAAATTTCACGCCCAATAAAAGTTTTAGCACATCACGGTAACATTTTTAATGCGCCGGGACCAACATTGTTTTAGCAGATGCCAAAAACACGCACCCAAAAAACAGACAATGCAAATTGTGAAACGCGCGCAATCCGGAGCTCAAAATAGCTGCGCGCGATAGTGTTTTTCAGCGCGCCCCCTAAATATTTTAGTGCTACAGTATCTGCTGGAGCTGTTCGACGTCCAAAAAAATAAATTTTTAGTGCGCGGAGCTCTTTTAGGGCGCCTGTTGAAGATGCTCTTATACAATTTAGATACAGGTCCGTTGTTTCTCAACTCTCAAGTCGTCTGATTAGAACTCCCTCCATAAATATTAGCACAGTTCTCTACTTTATGCCAAACTAACGACACTTATGTTAGAACGGAGAGAGTATTTAGTGTCCTCTTCCCTTACAAAATTCTCGCTTCACCTTTCGCTCAAGAAGAAAATCGCCCATGTAGTCCTTCAAATGAATCCACTTGCAAGTCCGGCCCTGATGGTTTCTACATGAAATTCTGGGCCCTACTAAAAATTCCAATCAAAAATCTTTTCCATGTCTTTCATGAACAGTTTTTTGACACTAATAGCCTAAACCGTGCTCTGATTGTTCTTCTCTCAAAGAAGACGGTGCCATCACGCCAGGTGTTTTCAGGCCAATATCGCTTATGAACTAAAAATTCCAAAACAAAATATTTTTTATGTCTTCCAAGAACAGTCTCTTGACGCGGAAAGCCTAAACTGCGCTCTGATCGTTCTTCGAAAAAGACACTACTTTTAGGCTAATATCGCTTCAGAACTGCAGAAACGCATAATTTAATGGTTATGCCGGTGATCTCCTAAACTGCAGCCACATATAGATCTAAGAAACCAACGCTAGCCATCAAAACCGACTTACAAAAAAGCTTTCGACTCTGTTAACCAGGAGGCCTTGCTCCAAATCGTAAAAGCTAGAGGTTTCCCATCACTCTGCAGTACATGAATTCTAGACATACTTCAAACATGTTAGACTGCCGCTTTGTTAAACGTGTTGGAGATATGCCCTAGAGGTAATCATGTATGATGATATTTCTTATGCGTTTATGAATAAAGATAGTCCTTGGACATTATCAATGATGTGTATCAGCAAGTACGTGACTTGTTTATGGGACTATGCATTGTATGATGACTGTCCTAAAAGGTCCCTAGTCGAAAGAGCTGTGTGGACGCGCAGCCGACTAGACTACCATATGACACGGTCGATGGCTTGGTCTCACTAGCCATGGAGCATTGGATGCTAATGGGATAATATAGACTCAGAAGGATCTGGTCGGATTCGACGTAGTCGGATCCGAGTTGAGATAATGTCCGAGTCGGACAGACCCAACTATGAGACGCAGCGATATGTCATCTATGAGTCTCTAGTACAACATACGTTCTATGTCCTAAGATCTGAGCTGGCGCATGTACTCGGGATGGTCACAAACTTGCTTTGGGCCAACCAAACGCTACCCCGTGACTCGGTAGTTACAAAGGTAGGTTTCGGGCTTGTCCAAACCCATATTGCGAGACATGGTCGAGCAAGATGGGATTTGCCCCTCCGATTAGGAGAGATATACTCTGGGCCCCTCGTGTGATCCGATCAAGATAAGCATGGCCATGCGATTAGGATTATGAGATAATCCAGTTTGTGGTCGACATCACTTGAACGAGAAAGAGGTCGGACTAGCACAAGGATAACAGACTCGTCTTGAGCCCGACAATATATATCGTGTGGCAAAGGGAGCAGATGTGTGATGTACGGGTTCGCCTAACCAGCTTCGTCGGACAATTGAAGTCGGCACGCTTTCCTAGAGGCCGCTACCGACTAGCCGAGTCGGATGTGATCTGACTCGCGACCAAGTCAACGAGAACCTAAGGGGTCGCGTGCTTAAGGGAAGGGACCTGTGAGGCCCGGTCAGACTTCATGAGTCAGAAGTGATCCTACTCGGATTCGAATCCAGGCCAAACAGACTTTGGGCTTTAGGGTCCGTGCGAGGCCCAAGTGTT
Source organism: Triticum aestivum (assembly GCF_018294505.1). NCBI lineage: Eukaryota > Viridiplantae > Streptophyta > Magnoliopsida > Poales > Poaceae > Triticum > Triticum aestivum. The sequence goes on from NC_057803.1 coordinate 14,184,035, forward strand.
GAGCCCACGACGGACGCCTATATAAAGTGGGGGTGCGGCACTCTCATGTGATTGATCGCTTCGGCGCTGTCACTAGAGTTTGCATGTGTTAAGAATAGCCACCTCCACTCGACTGCCGACTGTGTGATCGGACCTAGCAGTCCGCCGCACGGTGTTCCTCCTGCACGCGCGGATACTGTTAGAGGCGGTGCACTTGCGCCGCTCCGGCGAACTTGTACGTGGGAACTGACGACCGGCTGTTCGAGGGAGATCGCACGGGGAGGAGACGATCCACGCGGACGCGCTGCCCCAACTCTTCTTCCGCTGCATGGCACTGCGTGTCTGATGGTAATGATTTGTGATCCATCTCCCATAGCATGTTCTTGGTTGTTCTGCGCGTAGGAAAATTTTAATTTGCAGTCGACGCACCCTAACTCTGCCTATGTCTTCTAGGCATAGCCGGTCCCAAGCCCGGGTAAAGGAGGAGGGTTGTGATAGGCTTGGCGAGCCAACATAAAAACTAGCCAGTCCCATGGGTATGAAACCCATTTGAGCGAGAGTAGTACTAGGATGGGTGATCTCTTGGGAAGTCCTCGTGAAAGGGTTTCATATCTAAGGGTTGATAGGCTTGGCGAGCCAACGTAAAAACTAGCCAGTCCTTTGGGTATGAACCCCATTTGGACGAGAGTAGTACTAGGATGGGTGACCTCCTGGGAAGTCCTCGTGAAAGAGTTTTATATCTAGCCTACCCCAACTTGTTTGGGACAAAAGGCTTAGTAAGTAAGTAAGTAAGTCGACGCACCCTATCATAGAACCCAACAAAACGGTTGCCCAGAGAAATGCATTCGATGCATAAACGGTTTACGCTAAGGTGACCCCTTATCACCCATCATTTCATCATTGTACCTGACATCCTCCAATGAGAGATCATTTAGTCATTCAACAACAACCTCCTCCATCATCCCATCTCTGAAATTTATAGAGAAAACAATTTATATCTATAATACCAAACATATATAATATAAAATATAACTCATGATATATCCGGTGATATGCATTTAGTATTCTAAATGTAAATAGTTCTCTTTGTAAACATCATTATAATCTGTATGGTTTGACTATGTTTTTAAATCTATAGGCACAACAATATGTAACGGGAAGTACTACGTTAGTAGTGTCGAAATGTTTCTTCTCACTAATGAGGATCGTTCCCAATTTTAATTTATGAAAACTGATAAATAAAACAACATCCAGAGGGTTCGCTCCCCCAACACATTTACATCCTTCAAGAGCTCGGTACCATAACACTACATGCAACTCATAAAAAAGACACTACATGGACCAAAACTGAAAGAAATTTTACAAGCAACCTCAATCTATGTCCGCACATGAACACGTCGTCGTGTACCCCCGATACTGAGTGTGGTATGCAAGACAACGTCGGAGGAAGGAGACTCACCGGAAACACGATACACAAGATACGTCGGCGAGATCTTTTAAGGATTTGAAACCCCACACGCGGAACTAGATGTCCCCTAGGGGGGGTGAATAGACGTTTTGAAACGTTTATGGATTTGGCTTATCTTAATGCCAAATTAAACTAAAAGGATAGTTTTCTGAGCCCAAATCCTAAATATGCGGCTTAACTAAGTGCACCGAAAATCTATGCTAACAAGATATGGACATAATGGAACAAACACAACCTATATGACAATATATATGGAATTCAAGGATGTAGTTAAGCAATTCAAACTAACATAGGTTATATCAATAGGAGCGAGTATGAATTGCAGAAAGAAAAAGGTTCATGAATGAGATAATCACAAGTGAGCCAGGGACGTGAATTTATCCGGTAGTTCACACTTGTGAGAGTGTTATTCTTCGTTGGAGCGGTGCCAAAGCCAAAACTATGGAGCACCACCAAGTGGCTCACCGTATTCTCCCCTTTTGAGTCATCCCCAATGAATGAACCTCAATCATTGTCCATTTTCTTCCCCCTTGTGCTTGCAGGTATTTTTGAGCTTCTTGTCGTTGTTTGGTCGCACCTGTTCTTGGTGTTCTTCTCTGTCGGCCCTCCCACGAGGCAGCTGAGGTTCGCATGCTCTTTCTTTCTTTTTTCTTTCTTTCCTGTGTGATCTCTTATGCACAATCAATGTCCGTTTTCTTTCCCTTTGCAACTGTAGGTATTTGTGAGTTTCTTGATGTCCTTTGGTTACACCTGTCCTTGGGCTTCTGCTCTTCGCCGTGGGCTATCTCTTTAGCCTGTGTGTCCTTGTCGTTCGTGTTCGTTGTATGAAGGTTTGATCGTTTGATTTTCATGGGTGCTTTGCCTCTTCATACATCTATGCTGTTGGGTCTCTTGTGTTGGTGTATCCATGCGCGTGCTTTTCGTCTATGTGTTCATATTGTAGTGTTTTTACGCTCTATTGTTGATTTATGTGTGCAGGATGTGTTCTGTTGTGTCTTTTCTAACCCATGTTTTGGAGAGCATGGCAATATAGTTTGCCTTGCTGGCCATTTCTGATGTGTGTAATCAGTGGAGAAGTGGGACACCATGTACTCAATGTTGTCTCGGAGTGCGTTGGCAAGGTTTCTCATGTTTTTTATGGAGCCTCCGAGCTTGCTCGTATCGGCGTATGTGGCACAGGGCGTGTACCCTGGTGTGTCATCCTGTGGCTACTCCTATTCTTCCTTCGATGTGAATTCTTCTTCATCTACCTCCTCAGGTTTGGAGTTTTCTTGGTTGAATGCTTCATCCCCTTCATGTGCAATATAATGTGGAATTCCCTCCTCAATAGAGAAGCGATTAGGCATGGGAGCGGGAAACAAGTGCCACACTACACGAATTCGTATACAATGCGAGAAATAATCATTGATGCACTGGGGAGAAGACAAAAATTAACAAGACGAATACCTCCATGCGGGTTCAAGCTGGTAAGGGCCAGGCTATGGATGGTGATACGTCCATTTTGCATCATGTTTTCTTACTGTTATTTATAATGTTTTTGTCCATAATAATGCTTTTTGGAGTAATTCTAATGCCTTTTCTCTCATAATTTTCAAGCAACACACCAAGAGGGAGAATTCCGACAGTTGGAAATCTGGACCTGGAAAAGCTATGTCAGGCCACCTATTCTGCACAACTCCAAATGAGCTGAAACTTCACGGGGATTTTTTATGGATTATTTGAGAAATACTGGAGCCAATAAACACCAGAGGGTGCCACCAGGTGGGCACAACCCACCTGGGCGCCCCAGGCCCCCCAGGCGCACCCTGGTGGGTTGTGGCCTCCTCGGCCCACCTCCGGTGCCCATCTTCTGGACTATAAGTGGTTTTGACCTAAAAAAATAAGAGGAGGACTTTCAGGACGAAGCGCCGCCGCCTCGAGGAACTTGGCCAGGAGCACTTTTGCCCTCCGGCAGAGTGATTCCGCCGGGGGAACTTCCCTCCCGAAGGGGGAAATCATCGTCATCATCATCACCAACAACTCTCCCGTCTTGGGGAGGGCAATCTCCATCAACATCTTCAACAACACCATCTCCTCTCAAACCCTAGTTCATCTCTTGTGTTCAACCTTGTTACCGGAACTATAGATTGGTATTTGTGGGTGACTAGTAGTGTTGATTACGTCTTGTAGTTAATTACTATATGGTTTATTTGATGGAAGATTATATGTTCAGATCCATTATGCTATTTAATACTCCTCTGATCATGAACATGTTTATCATTTGTGAGTAGTTACTTTTATCCTTGAGGTCACGGGAGAAATCATGTTGCAAGTAATCATGTGAACTTGATATGTGTTCGATATTTTGATAGTAGGTATGTTGTTATTCCCTTAGTGGTGTCATGTGAACGTCGACTACATGACACTTCACCATATTTGGGCCTAAGGGAGTGCATTGTGGAGTAGCAATTAGATGGTAGGTTGCAAGAGTGACAGAAGCTTAAACCCCATTTTATGCGTTATTTCGTAAGGGACTGATTGGATCCAAAAGTTTAATGCTATGGTTAGAATTTATTGTTAATACTTTTCTCGTAGTTGCGGATGCTTGCGGGAGGGTTAATCATAAGTAGGAGGTTTGTTCAAGTAAGAACAACACCTAAGCACCGGTCCACCCACATATCAAATTATCAAAGCAGTGAACGCAAATTAAACCAACATGATAAAAGTGACTAGATGAAATTCCCGTGTACCCTCAAGAATGCTTTGCTTATCATAAGAGACCATTTTGGCCTGTCCTTTGCCTCAAAAGGATTGGGCTCCCTTGCTGCACTTTTTTCACTATTATCGTTACTTGCTCGTTACAAATTATCTTGCTATCAAACTACTCGCTACTTACAATTTCAGCACTTGCAGACAATACATTACCGGAAACTACTTGTCATTTCCTTCTGCTCCTCGTTGGGTTCGACACTCTTACTTACCGAAAAGAGCTACAATTGATCCCCCATACTTGTGGGTCATCAAGGCTATTTTCTGGCGCCGTGGACGGGGAGTGAAGCGCCTTTGGTAAGGAAACATTTATATAGTGTGCTGAAATTTATTATCACTTGTTACTATGGAAAACAATCCTTTGAGGAGTTTGTTCGGGGTATCTTCACCTCGTCCGGAACCACAATTAGCAACACCTCAACCTACTACACCTACTGAAAATATTGAATATGAAATTCCTTCGGGTATGATAGAACAACTTCTAGCTAATCCTTATGCAGGAGATGGAACCGAACATCCTGATATGCACTTGATATATGTGGAACAAATTTATGGATTGTTTAAGCTTGCAGGTTTACCTAGGGATGAAGTGATGAAAAAGGTTTTCCCTTTATCTTTGAAGGCAAAAGCATTGGCATGGTATAGGCTATGTGATGATATTGGATCATGGAGTTGGAATCGTTTAAAATTGGAGTTCCACCAAAAAAATTATCCTATGCATCTAGTTCATTGTGATCGGAATTATATATATAATTTTTGGCCTCGTGAAGGAGAAAGTATCGCTCTAGCTTGGGGGAGGCTTAAGTCAATGTTATATTCATGCCCCAATCATGAGCTCTCAAGAGAAATTATTATCCAAAATTTTTGTGCTCGGTTCATTTATGAAGAAGACTATTGAATTCTAGTGGGATCTTTTGGAAAGAATTAAACGCAACTCTGAAGATTGGGAACTCGATGAAGGTAAAGAGTTGGGTATTAAACTTAAGTATGATTGTGTTAAATCTTTTATGGATACCGATGCTTTTCAAAAGTTTAGCACTAAATATGGAATTGACTTTGAGATAGTAGCCTCCTTTTGTGAATCATTTGCTACTCATGTTGAAGTCCCTAAGGAGAAATGGTTTAAATATCACCCACCTATTAAAGAAGAAATTAAAGAACCAGTACCAGTTAAAGAAGAAACTATACTTTGTAATGTTGATCCAGTTGTTCCTTCTGCTTATATTGAGAAACCACCTTTCCCTGTTAGGATTAAGGAACATGCTAGAGTTTCAACTATGGTTAACAAAAGCTATATTAGAACACCTAAACCTGATGAAAAAATTAAAGTTTAACCTAGTATTGCTATGGTTAAAGATCTCTTAGAAGAAGATATGGATGGGCATGTTATTTACTTTTGTGAAGAAGCTGCTAGAATTGCTAAACCTGATAAAAGAGATAAACATAGACCTGTTGTTGGCATGCCTGTTATTTCAGTTAAAATAGGATATCACTTTTATGATGGTTTATGTGACATAGGTGCTAGTGTGAGTGCTATTCTTTACACTTTATATGAAGAAATTATGAAAGATATAGCACCTGCTGAGATAGAAGAAATAGATGTTACTATTAAACTTGCCAATAGAGACACCATATCACCAATTGGGATTATTCGAGATGTTGAAGTCTTGTGTGGGAAAATAAAATACCCTATTGATGTTCTTGTTCTTGGTTCCCCACAAGATGACTTTTGTCCCATTATCTTTTGTAGACCTTTCTTGATTACAGTTAATGCTAAGATAGATTGTGAGAAACAAACTGTTGGTGTTAGCTTTGGTGATGAGTCTCATGAGTTTAATTTTTCCAAGTTTAGTAGAAATCATCATGAAAAAGAATTACCTAGTAAGGATGAATTAATTGGTATTACTTCTATTGTTGTTCCACCTACTGATCCTTTATAACAATATCTGCTAGACCATGAAAATGATTTACATATGCATGAAAGAAATGAAATAGATAAAGTTTTCTTTGAACAATGTCCTCTGCTTAAACACAATTTACCTATTGAAACTCTAGGAGGTCCTCCTCCACCTAAAGGTGATCCTGTGTTTGAATTAAAACAATTGCCAGACACTTTGAAATATGCTTATCTTGATGAAAAGAAGATATATCATGTTATTATTAGTGCTAACTTTTAAGAACATGAAGAAGAAAGATTATTGAAAGTTCTAAGGAAGCACCGGGCTGCTATTGTATATACTCTTGATGATTTAAAGGGCATTAGCCGTACTCTATGTCAACACAAAATTAATATGGAACCTGATGCTAAACCCGTTGTTGATCACCAACGTCGGTTGAATCCAAAAATGAAGGAAGTGGTAAGAACGGAAATCTTAAAACTTCTGGAAGAAGGTATAATCTATCCTATAGCTGATAGTAGATGGATAAGTCCAGTTCATTGTGTCCCTAGGAAAGGAGGTATTACTGTTGTTCCTAATGATAAAAATGAACTTATTCCACAAAGAATTGTTACAGGCTATAGAATGGTAATTGACTACAGAAAATTAAACAAAGCAACTAGAAAAGATCATTACCCTTTGCCTTCTATTGATCAAATGCTTGAAAGATTATCTAAGCACACACACTTTTGCTTCCTAGATGGATACTCTGGCTTTTCACAAATACATGTTTCTCAACCTGATCAAGAGTATACTACTTTTACTTGTCCCTTTGGAACTTATGCTTATAGATGTATGCCTTTTGGTTTATGTAATGCACCTACTACCTTTCAAACATGTATGATACTATATTCTCTGACTTCTGTGAAAAGATTGTTGAGGTTTTCATGGATGACTTTTCTGTTTATGGGAAGTCTTTTGATGATTGTTTAAGCAATCTTGAGTGAGTTTTGCAGAGATGTAAACAAACAAATCTTGTCTTGAATTGGGAGAAGTGCCACTTTATGGTTAATGAAGGCATTGTCTTGGGTCATAAAATTTCTGAAAGAGGTATGGAAGTGGACCAAGCTAAGGTTGATGCAATTGAGAAAATGCCATGTCCTAAGGACATCAAAGGTATTCGTAGTTTCCTTGGTCATGTTGGTTTCTATAGGAGATTTATCAAAGACTTTTCTAAAATTTCTAGGCCTCTTACTAATCTTTTGCAAAAGGCTATTCCTTTTGTTTTTGATGATGATTGTCTTGAAGCCTTTGAAACACTCAAGAAAGCTTTAATATCTGCACCTATTGTTCAACCACCCGATTGGAACTTGCCTTTTGAAACTATGTGTGATGCTAGTGATTATGCTGTTGGTGTTGTTCTAGGACAAAGAGTTGATAAGAAACTTAATGGTATTCATTATGCTAGTAAAACTCTAGAAAGTGCTCAAAGAAATTATGCTACTACTGAAAAAGAATTCTTAGCGGTGGTGTTTGCTTGTGATAAATTTAGACCTTATATTGTTGATTCCAAAGTAACTATTCACACAAACCATGCTGCTATTAAATATCTTATGGAAAAGAAATATGCTAAACCTAGACTTATTCGTTGGGTTCTCTTGTTACAAGAATTTAATTTACATATCATTGATATAAAAGGAGCTGAGAACCCTGTAGCTGATATTTTGTCTAGGCTTGAAAATGTTCTTGATGACCCACTACCTATTGATGATAGTTTTCCTGATGAGCAGTTAGCTGCAATAAATGTTGCTAATAGTACTCCTTGGTATGCTGACTATGCCAATTACATTGGTGCTAAATATCTACCACCTAGCTTTACATACCAACAAAAGAAAAAATTCTTCTATGATTTAAGACATTACTTTTGGGATGACCCACATCTTTATAAAGAAGGAGTAGATGGTATTATTAGACGTTGTGTACCTGAGCATGAACAGGGACAAATCCTATGGAAATGTCACACCGAGGCTTATGGAGGGCATCATGCCAGAGATAGAACCGCTCTCAAGGTATTGCAGTCTGGATTTTATTGGCCTACTCATTTCAAGGATGCCCGTAAGTTTGTCTCTTCTTGTGATGAATGTCAAAGAGTAGGTAATATCGGTAAGCGTCAAGAAATGCCTATGAATTATTCACTTGTTGTTGAACCATTTGATGTTTGGGGATTTGATTACATGGGACCTTTTACTTCCTCTAATGGATATACACATATTTTGGTTGCTGTTGATTATGTTACTAAATGGGTAGAAGCTATTACAACCAGTAGTGCTGATCACAACACCTCTATTAAAATACTTAAGGAAGTTATTTTCCCAAGGTTTGGAGTCCCTAGATATTTAATGACTGATGGTGGTTCACACTTTATTCATGGTGCTTTCCGCAAGACGCTTGCTAAATATGATGTTAACCATAGAATTGTATCGCTGTATCATCCTCAGTCTAGTGGTCAAGTTGAACTTAGCAATAGAGAAATAAAATTAATTTTGCAAAAGACTGTTAATAGGTCCAGGAAGAATTGGTCTAAGAAATTAGATGATGCACTTTGGGCTTATAGATCAGCTCATAAAAATCCTATGTGTATGTCTCCTTATAAAATGGTTTATGGAAAAGCTTGTCATTTGCCTCTTGAGTTATAACATAAAGCATATCGGGCAGTTAAAGAACTCAACTATTATTTCAAACTTGCTGGTGAAAAGAGGTTATTTGATATAAGCTCCTTAGATGAATGGAGAACCCAAGCTTATGAAAATGCAAAGTTATTCAAAGTGAAAGTTAAAAGATGGCATGAGAAAAGAATTCAAAAGCGCGAGTTTAAAGTTGGAGAATATGTTCTTTTGTATAACTCTTGTTCTAGATTTTTTGTAGGAAAGCTCCTCTCGAAATGGGAATGCCCATATGTCATCGAGGAGGTTTACCGGTCTGGAGGCATCAAAATAAATAAATCTGTAGGTACTAACCCGAAGGTTGTCAATGGGCAGCGAATAAAGCACTACATCTCATGTATGCCTATTAATGTTGAAAGTAATATTATCCGAACTTTGACACCGCAAGAACACATAAAAGAATCCTTCCGGAACACTCCAGAATTGTGAAAATAAAGAGGTTCGTGATACGGTAAGTAAACAGACTTCAAAAATTCCGCAAAAATATTTTTTATCAGTTTTGGAATATTTTGAAAATTTTGAAATAAAGAAACTTTCAGGAAGCCTGGCGCGCCCAGGTGGGTTGTGCCCACCTGGGACACCTTCCGTACTCTGTTTTTCTACCATGTACTTGTCCTCCAAGATAAAAAAATCTATATATACTTCCTGAACCTATTGATCACCGTATCGCGGAGAAATCATGTCTTCTATTTTCTTGTTGTTTTCTGTCAGATCTGTTGGGCCAGCAATCATGTCTTCTTCTTCCTCCAACCACATTGCTACCTCTTGAGCATGTGTTAGTTTTCCCTTGAAGAGGAAAGGGTGATGCAGCAAAGTAGCGTAAGTATTTCCCTCAGTTTTTGAGAACCAAGGTATCAATCCAGTAGGAGATTACACGCAAGTCCCACGTACCTGCACAAACAAACAAGAACCTCGCAACCAACATGATAAAGCAGTTGTCAATCCCTTCACGGTCACTTACGAAAGTGAGATCTGATAGAAATAATAAGATAAATATTTCTGGTATTTTTGTTGTATAGATTGGAAAATAAAGATTGGAAAATAAACGGCGATAGAAATAGCAAGTGGATAGGAAAAAAATATAATGGAGAATAGACCCGGGGGCCATAGGTTTCACTAGTGGCTTCTCTCAAGATAGCAAATTGTACGGTGGGTGAACAAATTACTTTCGAGCAATTGCTAGAAAAGCGCATAGTTATGAGAATATCTAGGCATGATCATGTATATAGGCATCACGTCCGCGACAAGTAGACCGAAACGATTCTGCATCTACTACTATTACTCCACACATCGACCGCTATCCAGCATGCATCTAGAGTATTAAGTTCATAAGAACAGAGTAATGCATTAGGCAAGATGACATGATGTAGAGGGATAAACGCAGGCAATATGATATAAACCCCATCTTTTTATCCTCGATGGAAACAATACAATATGTGCCTTATTGCCCCTGCTGTCACTGGGAAAGGACACCGCAAGATTGAACCCAAAGCTAAGCACTTCTCCCATTGCAAGAAAGATCAATCTAGTAGGCCAAACCAAACTGATAATTCAAAGAGACTTGCAAAGATATTAAATCATGCATAAAAGATTTCAGAGAAGAATCAAATATTGTTCATAGATAATCTTGATCATAAACCCACAATTCATCGGATCTCAACAAACACACCGCAAAAAGAATTGCATCGAATAGATCTCCAAGAGAATCGAGGAGAACTTTGTATTGAGATCCAAAGAGAGAGAAGAAGCCATCTAGCTAATAACTATGGACCCGAAGGTCTATGGTAAACTAGTCACACATCATCAGAGAGGCTATGGTGTTGATGTAGAAGCCCTCCGTGATCGATTCCCCCTCCGGTAGAGCGCCGGAAAAGGCCCCAAGATGGGATCTCATGGGTAAGCAGGTTGCGGCGGTGGAAATAGGGTTTTGTGGTGCTCCTGGATATGATTTCGGGGTATATGGATATATATAGGAGGAAGAAGTAGGTCGGTGGAGCTGCGAGGGGCCCACGAGGGTGGGGGCGCGTCTGCCCCCCCTGGGCGCGCCCTCCTGCCTCGTGGCCTCCTTGCTTCTTTCTTGACGTCCACTCCAAGTCACCTGCATCACGTTTGTTCCAAAAATAACTCTCTCGAAGGTTTCATTCCGTTTGGATTCCGTTTGATATTCCTTTTCTGCGAAACACTGAAATAGGCAAAAAAACAGCAATTTGCACTAGGCCTTTGGTTAGTAGGTTAGTCCCAAAAATAATATAAAAGGTATATTAAAGCCCATTAAACATCCAAAACAGATAATATAATAGCATGGAACAATAAAAAATTATAGATACGTTGGAGATGTATCAAGCATAGCCAAGCTTAATTACTGCTCGTCCTCGAGTAGGTAAATGATAAAAACGGAATTTTTGATGTGGAATGCTACCGAGCATAATTCTCAATGTAATTTTCTTTATTGTGGCATGAATGTTCAGATCCGAAAGATTCGAGACAAAAGTTTAATATTGACATAAAAAATAATATTTCAAGCATACTAACAAAGCAATCATGTCTTCTCAAAATAACATGGCCAAAGAAAGTTATCCCTACAAAATCATATAGTCTGGCTATGCTCTATCTTCACCACACAAAATATTTAAATCAAGCACAACCCCGATGACAAGCCAAGCAATTGTTTCATACTTTTGATGTTCTCAAACTTTTTCAATCTTCACGCACTATATGAGCGTGAGCCATAGACATAGCACTATAGGTGGAATAGAGTGGTGGTTGCGGAGAAGACAAACAGGAGAAGATAGTCTCACATCAACTAGGCTTATCAACAGGCTATGGAGATGCCCATCAATAGATATCAATGTGAGTCAGTAGGGATTGCCATGCAACGGATGCACTAGAGCTATAAGTGTATGAAAGCTCAACAAAAGAAACTAAGTGGGTGTGCATCCAACTTGCTTGCTCACGAAGACCTAGGGCATTTTGAGGAAGCCCATCATTGGAATATACAAGCCAAGTTCTACAATGTAAAATTCCCACTAGTATATGAAAGTGACAACATAGGAGACTCTCTATCATGAAGATCATGGTGCTACTTTGAAGCACAAGTGTGGTAAAAGGATAGTAACATTGTCCCTTCTATATTTTTCTCTCATTTTTTATTAGGGACTTTTCCTCTTTTTTATGGCCTCTTTTTTTCGTCCGGAGTCTCATCCCGACTTGTGGGGGAATCATAGTCTCCATCATCCTTTCGATAAGTAAGAGTGTCGAACCCAACGAGGAGCAGAAGGAAATGATAAGCGGTTTCCAGCAAGGTATTCTCCGCAAGTACTGAAATAAAGTGGTAACCAATAGTTTTGTGATAGGATAATTTGTAACGAGCAACAAGTAACAAAAGTAAATAAAGTGCAACAAGGTGCCCCAATCCTTTTTGTAGCAAAGGACAAGCCTGGACAAACTCTTATATAGAGAAAAGCGCTCCCAAGGACACATGGGAATATCGTCAAGCTAGTTTTCATCATGCTCATATGATTCACGCTCAGTACTTTGATAATCTGATATGTGGGTGGACCGGTGCTTGGGTACTGTCCTTACTTGGACAAGCATCCCACTTATGATTAACCTCTATTGCAAGCATCCACAACTACAACAAAAGTATTAAGGTAAACCTAACCATAGAATGAAACATATGGATCCAAATCAGCCCCTTACGAAGCAACACATAAACTAGGGTTTAAGCTTCTGTCACTCTAGCAACCCATCATCTACTTATTACTCCCCAATGCCTTCCTCTAGGCCCAAACAATGGTGAAGTGTCATCTAGTCGACGTTCACATGACACCACTAGAGGAGAGACAACATACATCTCATCAAAATATCGAACGAAGACCAAATTCACATGACTGCTACTAATAGCAAGACTTCTCCCATGTACTCCGGAACAAACGTAACTACTCACAAATCATATTCATGTTCATAATCAAAGGGGTATTAATATGCATATATGATCTGAACATATGATCTTCCACCAAATAAACCAACTAGCATCAACTACAAGGAGTAATTAACACTACTAGCAACCCACAGGTACCAATCCCGGACTTGGAGACAAGAATTGGATACAAGAGATGAACTAGGGTTTTGAGAGGAGATGGTGCTGGTGAAGATGTTGATGGAGATTGCCCTCTCCCGATGAGAGGAGCGTTGGTGATGACGATGGCGATGATTTCCCCCTCTCGGAGGGAAGTTTCCCCGGCAGAACAGCTCCGCCATAGCCCTAGATTGGTTCCGCCAAGGTCCCGCCTCGTGGCGGCGGATTTTCGTCCGAGAAGATGGCTTATCATTTTTTCCCATAGAAAGACTTCATATAGCAGAAGATAGTCATCGGAGGGCCACCAGGGGGCCCACGAGGTAGGGGGTGCGCCAGGGGGTAGGGCGCGCACCCCACCCTTGTGGGCAGGGTGTGGCCCCCCTGGTGAACTTCTTGCGCTCAATATTTATTATATATGCTGAAATTGACTTCCGTGAAGTTTTAGGACTTTTGGAGCTGTGCAGAATAGGTCTCTAATATTTGCTCCTTTTCCAGCCCAGAATCCCAGCTGCCGGCATTCTCCCTCTTTATGGAAACCTTGTAAAATAAGAGAAAATAGGCATAAGTATTGTGACATAATGTGTAATAACAGCCTATAATGCAATAAATATCAATATAAAAGCATGATGCAAAATGGACGTATCAACTCCCCCAAGCTTAGACCTCGCTTGTCCTCAAGCGAAAGCCGAAATCGAAAAATATGTCCACATGTTTAAAGATAGAGGTGCCGATAAAATAAAATACGGACATGAGGGCATCATGATCATTCTTAAAACAACAACTTAAATAATTCTTGTCATATGATTTCTTATGCTAGAGTAATAATTCAATCACACTTTCAAGTATGAATCGTAAACTTCATTGAAAACCAACAAACTATAATCTCAATCATTGGAGCAATTGCAATTTATCATAACATAGGAAAGAGTCAATATATAAGAGCTTTTCAGTAAGTCCACATACTCAACTATCATATAGTCTTTCACAATTGCTGACACTCACACAATACTTATGGGTATGGAGTTTTAATAGGACACAGAGAAAGATAGGGGCTTATAGTTTTGCCTCCCAACGTTTTACCTCAAGGGTAATGTCAACAATAATAGTTCATGAGAACTCACATCCAATTAGCTATATATACCAGGATCTTTCCAACATACTGTGCTTGCCAAAGGATAAAATGTAAAAAGGAAGGGTGAAGATCACCATGACTCTTATGCAAGGTAGGAGATAAAAGTAAAAGATAGGCCCTTCGTAGAGGGAAGCAGAGGTTGTCATGCACTTTTATGGTTGGATGCACAAAATCTTAATGCGAAAGAACGTCACTTTATATTCATCATACTCTTTCTATGTGAGCTCACTACTCTCCATGAGATCCATATGATCTCTTTGTTTCTTTTAATTTCTTTCTCTTTTCTTTTATTCACTTAAGATCATGGCAAAAGAATCAAGCCCTTGACTCAACACTAATCTTTATTATATATAGCTCACGGACTCGATTACATAAAAGGATCATAAAGCAAAACTCACAACTAGATCATACTAAGAACTTCTATTCTAATAGACCAAGATATTACCAAAAGGATCGAACTAATAAAAACGGTAAAGATAAAAGTGATGGTGATACGATACCGGGGCACTCCCCCAAGCTTGGCAGTTGCCAAGGGGAGTGCCCATACCCATGTGATTATGTCTCCTTTGTTGGTGAAGAAGGTGGAGTTGTTGATGATGGGTAGTCGCACATCAAGCGTAGGAGGTCTTATAACTTGCGGATAATGCCCTTGAGTGCAATGATATGCTCCTTCAACAAAATATTTTCACTTGTGAGATACTTATTTTTTATTCAAGCTAACTCAGTCATCTTGAAAGCTTCGATCTTAGTTGGGGTAAGAAGATTGTGATCAAGTTGAAGGATGTCTTATGTTGTCAGAACTTGGTCCTCCATGGCCTTCTTGATCCCTTCCTCCTTGTTAATCTCCATGGGTTCTTCTCTCTTCAGCTCTATCTTCATTAGCCAAGCATCGTTGCCCTCATGGTTGGAGGAGCAGGGAGACAACATAGTGCCTGTCCTTGATAACCCTGACAAAAAATAGCTCGAAACAAAGACAAGAGATATTAGCATGATACGGAGGTCAAAACCTCTAGGAGATTATACAATGAATTTTTACCGACCAAAATATGTGTCGTGTAAAAAAACGGAGTCCGGAGAGCGCACGAGGTGCCCACGAGGTAGGGGGCGCGCCCAGGGGGGTAGGGCGCGCCCTCCACCCTCGTGGAGCCCTCGTGTCCTTCCCGAACTGCTTCTTATTTTTCTAAATATTCCAAAATGGAGAAATATTGCCTTAAAACTGTTTTGGAGTCGGTTTACTTACCGTACCACATACCTATTCCTTTTAGGAGTCTGAAACATTCCGAAAAGTGTCCCTTATGTATTCCTCCGGTGTGACGCCCCCGATCCAATCGTACACTAATCATGCACGCAAACGTGTACGATCAAGATCAGGGACTCACGGGAAGATATCACAACACAACTCTAAAACATAAGTAAGTCATACAAGCATCATAATACAACCCAGGTGCCTCGAGGGCTCGAATACAAGTGCTCGATCATAGACGAGTCAGCGGAAGCAACAATATCTGAGTACAGACATAAGTTAAACAAGTTTGCCTTAAGAAGGCTAGCACAAACTGGGATACAGATCGAAAGAGGCGCATGCCTCCTGCCTGGGATCCTCCTAACTACTCCTGGACGTCGTCAGCGGGCTGCACGTAGTAGGGGCACCTCCGGTGTAGTAGGGGTCGTCGTCGACGGTGGCGTCTGGCTCCTGGACTCCAGCATCTGGTTGCGATAACCAGAAAGAAAGGAAAAGGGGAAAAAGGGGGGAGAAAGCAACCGTGAGTACTCATCCAAAGTACTCGCAAGCAAGGAACTACACTACATATGCATGGGTATATGTGTAAGGAGGCCATATCAGTGGACTAAACTGCAGAATGCCAGAATAAGAGGGGGATAGCTAATCCTGTCGAAGACTACGCTTCTGGCAGCCTCCGTCTTGCATCAAGTAGAAGAGAGTAGGTTGAAGTCCTCCAAGTAGCATCTCCAAGTAGCATCTCCAAATAACATAATCCTACCCGGCGATCCCCTCCTCGTATCCCTGAGAGAGAGCGACCACCGGTTGTATCTGGCACTTGGAAGGGTGTGTTTTATTAAGTGTCCGGTTCTAGTTGTCATAAGGTCAAGGTACAACTCCAAGTCGTCCTGTTACCGAAGATCACGGCTATTCGAATAGATTAACTTCCCTGCAGGGGTGCACCAACTTACCCAGCACGCTTGATCCCATTTGGCCGGACACACTTTCCTGGGTCATGCCTGGCCGCGGAAGATCAACACGTCGCAGCCCCACCTAGGCAAAACAGAGAGGCCAGCACGCCGGTCTAAACCTAAGCGCACAGGGGTCTGGGCCCATCGCCCATAGCACACCTGCATGTTGCGAGGGCGGCCGGAAGCAGAACTAGCCCCCTTAATACAAGAGCAGGCTTACGTTCCAATCCGGCGCGCGCCGCTCCGTCGCTGACGTCTGAAGTGCTTCGGCTGATACTACAACGTCGGGATACCCATAACTACTCCCGCGTAGATGGTTAGTGCGTATAAGCTCGTAGCCAACTCAGATCAAATACCAAGATCTCATTAAGCGTGTTAAGTATCCGCGAACGCCGAACAGGGCCAGGCCCACCTCTCTCCTAGGTGGTCCCAACCTGCCCTGTCGCTCCGCCACAAAGTAACCGTCGGGGACCGTCGGGAACCCAGGCCCACCTCTACCGGGATGGAGCCACCTGTCCTTTCAGCCCCCAACTCCGAACAGTATCACAGGTAATGTAACAGTGTAAAGTATATAGTATATGCCCGTGATCACCTCCCGAAGTGATCACATCGCAGTAGTATAGCATGGCAGACGGACAAGAGTGTAGGGTCACTGATGGAACACTAGCATCCTATACTAAGCATTTAGGATTGCGGGTAAGGTATCAATGACTGTAGCAGCAATGACAGGCTATGCATCAGAATAGGATTAACAGAAAGCAGTAACATGCTACACTACTCTAATGCAAGCAGTATAGAGAAGAGTAGGCGATATCTGGTGATCAAAGGGGGGGCTTGCCTGGTTGCTCTGGCAAGAGAGAGGGGTCGTCAACTCCGTAGTCGAACTGGTCAGCAGCAGCGTCGGTCTCGTAGTCTACCGGAGAGAAGAGGGGGAAGAAATAATGAATACAGAGCAAACAAAGCACCACAAAATATATCAAGGCAATACGCGGTGTTCGGTGTGCCCTAACGCGGTAGTAGGTGATACCGGTGAAGGGGGGAAAACCCCCGGGAAAGTATTCCCGGTGTTTCGTGTTTTCGGGCAGAGGAGCCGGAGGGGGAAAGTTGCGGGTTCGATAGGTTAGGGGTCTGTGGCGGACGAACGGACCGCGTATCCGGATTCGTCTTGTCGTTCTGAGCAACTTTCATGTTGAAAATATTTTAATCCGAGTTACGGATTAAAAGATATGATTTTCTAAAGATTTTATTAATTTCTGGAATTTAATTAATTATTTAATCCAACATTATCCAGAATAGTAAATGATGACGTCAGCATGACATCAAAGTGATGTCAGCAGTCAACGTTGACCATTGACCTGGTCAACCTGACGTGTGGGTCCAGTGGGACCCATCTGTCATTCTCTGTTTAGGTTAATTACAGATTAGTTAATTTAATTACTATTTAATTAACCTAACTAGTTAATTAAATTAATTAAACCGGATTAATTAACTTAATTAATTCATTAGATAATTAATTAATAATTTTATTAAATCATTTTTATTTTTATTTATTATTTTTATTTTTAATTCTCTTTTTTTTTAATAAAACGTTATGGGGCATGGGCCCCTGTGGTCAGTGGCACAGAGGCCATTGCGGGTCGGGCCACGGGTGTGGGTGCGGGCGAGCGGGTGTGGCGCCCGACTGGGCATTCGCCCAAATCGCCGGGGCGAGGAGGACCGGGGCAAGGTCGGGCGGCCACCGGAGGGGAAACGCCGACGGGGGAGCAGCAGGGCGCCACCGGCGACGCGGGCCGGCAGGAGCTGCCCATACGGCGGCGAGCAGAGGGGGGGTGGCCAGGACGGTGCGTCGGGGCGGACGAAGCGAGGCCGGAGCGAGGTGGTGGGGGTTTCAGGGGAGGAGGAGCAGCGAGGGAGGCCGGTGGCCACGGCGAGGGGAACGGCGCCGGCCAGGAACGGGCGCAGGGCGCTGGGCGCCGCCGGGGCGGACCCGAGCGACGGCGGCATCGATGCCGGAGAGCGGGACCGGGCGGCACGAGGC
>NC_057803.1:14202802-14210010 GCF_018294505.1 Triticum aestivum
CGTGGGTTGGACCGAGGGCATAAGGGAGAGGAGCGGGGCCGACCTGGGCCGGCCTGGTTGGCCCAATGGCCAGCTGGGCCGCGGTTCAGCAGGGGGGCTTCCTTTTCTTTCTTTTTTTTCTGTTTCTCTTTTGTATTTTCTTTCTTTTATTTATTTTCTGTTCTGTTTTATTTTTCATATATAATAGTTTATAGTTTTTACAAAAAGTGAAACCCATAGCTAAAATAGAGTTACAATTATAACTACTGCCACGAAAGGTTTTATCCCTGAACAAAATAGTTTTAGTATTTTATAAAACCCAAAATGCATTTATTTAATTGTTTTACCTACTGTTTTAATCATTTTAGGGTATCAAAACATTTTATAAAAGTGGGGTTTCTTCACCACAATTAACTTTGCATTATTTGGCACAACTAGAATATTTTAGTTTTAAAGTTTGAAAACTTTTACCGTTTGACTGATTTTGAATTTGAATTTGAATCAGTTTCGAACTAACGCGAGATTAGCAACAGTAATTGTGCTGACGTGGCATCATTAACAGTGGTTTACTGTAGCTTAAGTATCCGGGCGTCACAATTCTCCTCCACTACAAGAAATCTCGTCCCGAGATTTAAGCGGTGGAGTAATGGGGGAAAGGTGCCGGTAGCGAAAAACCTAACGAGTCTTCTCGGCCTTGGCTGCCCTTTCGAAGAGGTTGATCCCTTTCATTGATGTCTTCATTTCTCTGTTTCAGGTCCTCATGGTGAAGTCGGCTCTTTTCTTCGGGAACTCCATCGCATTTACGAATAGGTAACGGGGCAGGTCGGCAACGACAGAATGTTTTAAGTGTTATAATCTGGGATTAACCCATGAATGAGCATATGAGTACCTATCGAGTTTGAACATTTAAAAGACATCGAGAGTAAAGTTGGGAGGTACAATAAGAAGTTTCAAGTAGCCAGGCAATCGTTCAATGCCTAGTCAGAAGGTGAAAGTGGTTTCAAAGCAACGGGATAATTATTGTGTCCGATGCCAGAATTGATGATCTCATCGGAAAGGTGGCTCATGAATTACTTACGAGTCCAAGCGGCAGGAATAACTTTGGAAACTGGGGCGTGCAGGAGAGTCAGGTTTCGATCCTGTGGAACTGTGGGTTATGGGCCCACCATGTGGGTTAAAAGTAGGAAAGGTAGTGACGTCTTGCACAATCATGTAAGCAAGGCATGTTAGAGGATAGCCTGACAGTTATGTCGGCAACAATGTCGGTACCAAGGGCGAGGGACGAAGAGAACCATCTTCCTGCTCGTTGAACGAGGCGGACCAATAGGCAAAGTTCTCGTCCATCGGTGGTTACCGGAATGTCCTCACCAAAATAACAGGGTCTTTCTGACAGAATTGTACACTGAGGTGTTTACAAAAGTAGGAGAATATTACTGCTTAGATCTCATAGATCACAAGAAAGGTTAAAACAAACAATGGAAAGGAAGATATGATTATCGGATTTAACCAGATCAATGGAAAGGAAAAATGTGTTTAAACACATTTTCCAGGGGTATATCCTTCCCAAGGACAAGCAGCTGATATCCATGACAGGATAGTAGGTAGAAAACCATTTTAGGTAAGGGGAGAAAAATTTCATGACATTACCCATACAACGGTGTTTGGATAATTGATAAAGAGAATTTAGCATTGTGCTTCAAATGTTCTTGGTGATGAATGGAGTACCACAGACATGCTTCAGGTAGCAATGATATGGTGTTTCAATCAAGGGCCCGACTTCGGATACACCAATGACCCATCAGGAGTAACTTATAAAATAAGTCCTACCACTTCCTCTAGGAGGAATGGTTATCCTTGCAAAAGAAATCATAATGATAGGTCCTCCAGCCAGGGGGGGGGGCTAGGCATGACATCCTGTTACCAGGTCATCAAAGGGCCAACAACATAACTCTTGGAAAGTTGTCCCAACCATCATATCTGACCGAGATTCAGATCCGATTGGTGTAATGATACCTCAGACTCAGGATGTCCGAGAATAAAAGGTGCAACACAAATAGACGAAATGACATTTCAGGATTCTCAGGAAATGAACTATGGGAGTGGGTTCCTGAAACAATAGTTCATCATTAAACCAAGGAGAGGAGGAGGTGGCTGATGGGCTCGGCGATAATCCATCGAGATTTCCGACAAGATGGATTTCCACAATTATGTGAACAAGGAGATAACATTTGTCAGATCAAATGGTATAATGATGTATGCTCGAGGAAACATACTCAATTAAACATTGGTTGAAAGGTGCACCCGAATATGGGTTGGGTCGCACGATCAATGTTAGAGTGGTGACTTGACGAACAAAAGAATTTGAATGAAACTCGACCATTACTTCAAAGCAATAGGGTTGCTAGAAGTTTTGAATTCACACCTCATAGTTCAATTGTCGGTATTCCGGTTAGAAACAACACGGGTACCAAGAAAGAATGGTGAGGGTGAGAAGTATCACCATACCAAGAATTCTTAAGAGGTGGAGTAATCCTCACGACCTTCTTGACATAAAAGATGGTAATACTCCATGGTAAAGAAGAACAAATGCTAGGTAGCAAGGAACTCGAGGTATAACACAGAACACAAACAAGTTTTTGTTGGAGGGAACGCAATAAAGAGGTCGATGACAACACAAATCATCGAGGGCAAGGATGGTATTTCTCATCATTAATTCAATTGATATCCTGGAAGAGCATCAGAATGTAGATGGTGATCATGACACATTTGTCGAGAGATTCCACGAAGATGTAATCGATCCGCGATCACATCAAGTCAAAAGAATGATGAAGCTAGAGGTTATTGGAACCATAGGTACGACACAAACTTGAAATCTAGCTTGTTGTTCAAGGCGAAATGATATGACGAGGAAGATCGACGTAAGCTTAGCTATCGTCGCAAATTGGTGCTCCGAGAATAAGGACCAGGTAGCACAGTTAGAATCATCACGACAATGATGTAGCCAAACATGCTAGGAATGGCGTGATCGGGTACAAACTCATACTTATAGAAGCTTACTGAAGAGTTGTTGAACCGTAGAGCGGACTCGGTTCAGTTATCGGTGTCTTTGAGTGTTTAATAACTCAGAGCCCGTGAAAACTTGGAATCAGTGGTAAGGTAGCACTTGATGAAGAACTCATAAGAAGTTATGCAGTACCATGATAATCTCGAGATACCAGGGGGGTAATACTCAACACAAGATCAAAGTAAAGGTTGGACTGGTGTATTGATCCATAGAAGACAATTGTTTTAACTTGTCCGAGAAATGGAATCAAAGAAGAACAATCATGGTCGGAACCATGGTTGCAAGGGATCAATTCACAGATACCATATGTTAGCTATCAAGGAAATAGTTATTATTACAAGAAGCTTCCATGATAGGATATACATCGCGTCCATGGGCATGAACACAAAGTTCAAGGTCGACTCCCACTTCCTCAATGCATAATCTTCCATTCACCTCTCGTATTTCGAAGATGACATTAGTTGTTGAAAGTTTTACCTGGTGCAATACCAGATAAGTATGACTCGTGAAAACTTTCGGGTTCACACGGTTTAGAGAAGGCATATGTTCAACCCATAGGGGCTTATTAGAAACATATACCACAAGTTTCCAGAGTAAATAACACAAGCCCTAAAGCAGAGCATGGTTGGCCAAGCAGAGGATACAACTTAACAAGGGCATCATGTATAAGGGGAAGAACTCACAAAGTGTTCAAATGTGAAGGACACTGTCGGATAACAATCCAACAAAGGACTTGATAGTCCACAAAGGATCTGATATGAGTATCGGTACTCAACCAGAAGAGGAAGGAATGCAAATGCAACAGGTTATGGAATCATCTGAATAATTCAAAGCTTAAATAAAAAGGAATTATGATTTCCAAAACAAAGGATCAGAAGCAGACGTTCTGATCAAGGATGGATCAATTGAATATACCAGAGGCACAATCGACGACAGATAGTTTGGTTGAGAACCAGCTCATGTTTGAAAGACGTCTGAGCCGGAGAGATAATTTAAAAGGATCAACTGATGATTACGTGCATTCGCAACATATTGAGTCAACAGACTCAAAATGATAATGAGAAGGAATGTCAATAAGATTTCTATACTTATGGGATTAATCATAATGAAAGTAAACAAGAAATTCCAGAGCAATAGGTTGCTGAGGATTTTTGGAATATCGGGTGGTATTTCGAAGACTTTTGTGTAACACATAAACAACTGGGGGATGAGCGGATATTCTATAAATGCGAGAATTAACCGTAGGGGTATTCAAGTGACAAGAACAGCAAGGCAGTAAGCTCAAGGGATTATCGAAACCACGACGAGTTTTTCAGGGTATCTTGTAATAACAAGACCAACTGGGGATGATATAAGAATAACAACTGTAAGTAGTTACCCATAAGGGTTGACGGTGGAAGGGGAATTGCAAACGCGATGAACACAAGTTCTCGGCTTAACAGCGGAAAGTATCTTCAGGGTCTTCACATGCAGCAGACGATCATCAGTAATAAGGGGCTCTCCGGGTGAAAGTGATAACGAGATCCTAATGTTAGATTTAGCAAAATTCCTTTAACCCGAATAGAAGAGAGATCAGAGTCCCAGAGTAAAGGTCGAGGAGTAAAAGATCCTAGTACCACCCGATGGCGATGTGGGCCCGTAAGGCACACAGCCAAGTTAGTAAAAGTTTTGCAATGTCTAGACTCGACTTCGGCCAAGGAGTGTGGAAGGGGGATTCCTACAGGCAGTCGGCTCTGATACCAACTTGTGACGCCCCCGATCCAATCGTACACTAATCATGCACGCAAACGTGTACGATCAAGATCAGGGACTCACGGGAAGATATCACAACACAACTCTAAAACATAAGTAAGTCATACAAGCATCATAATACAAGCCAGGGGCCTCGAGGGCTCGAATACAAGTGCTCGATCATAGATGAGTCAGCGGAAGCAACAATATCTGAGTACAGACATAAGTTAAACAAGTTTGCCTTAAGAAGGCTAGCACAAACTGGGATACAGATCGAAAGAGGCGCAGGCCTCCTGCCTGGGATCCTCCTAACTACTCCTGGACGTCGTCAGCGGGCTGCACGTAGTAGGGGCACCTCCGGTGTAGTAGGGGTCGTCGTCGACGGTGGCGTCTGGCTCCTGGACTCCAGCATCTGGTCGCGACAACCAGAAAGAAAGGAAAAGGGGAAAAAGGGGGGAGAAAGCAACCGTGAGTACTCATCCAAAGTACTCGCAAGCAAGGAACTACACTACATATGCATGGGTATATGTGTAAGGAGGCCATATCAGTGGACTGAACTGCAGAATGCCAGAATAAGAGAGGGATAGCTAATCCTGTCGAAGACTACGCTTCTGGCAGCCTCCGTCTTGCATCAAGTAGAAGAGAGTAGGTTGAAGTCCTCCAAGTAGCATCTCCAAGTAGCATCTCCAAATAACATAATCCTACCCGGCGATCCCCTCCTCGTATCCCTGAGAGAGAGCGACCACCGGTTGTATCTGGCACTTGGAAGGGTGTGTTTTATTAAGTATCCGGTTCTAGTTGTCATAAGGTCAAGGTACAACTCCAAGTCGTCCTGTTACCGAAGATCACGGCTATTCGAATAGATTAACTTCCCTGCAGGGGTGCACCAACTTACCCAGCATGCTTGATCCCATTTGGCCGGACACACTTTCCTGGGTCATGCCCGGCCGCGGAAGATCAACACGTCGCAGCCCCACCTAGGCAAAACAGAGAGGCCAGCACGTCGGTCTAAACCTAAGCACACAGGGGTCTGGGACCATCGCCCATAGCACACCTGCATGTTGCGAGGGCGGCCGGAAGCAGAACTAGCCCCCTTAATACAAGAGCAGGCTTACGTTCCAATCCGGCGCGCGCCGCTCCGTCGCTAACGTCTGAAGTGCTTCGGCTGATACCACGACGTCGGGATACCCATAACTACTCCCGCGTAGATGGTTAGTGCGTATAAGCTCGTAGCCAACTCAGATCAAATGCCAAGATCTTGTTAAGCGTGTTAAGTATCCGCGAACGCCGAATAGGGCCAGGCCCACCTCTCTCCTAGGTGGTCTCAACCTTCCCTGTCGCTCCGCCACAAAGTAACCGTCGGGGACCGTCGGGAACCCAGGCCCACCTCTACCGGGATGGAGCCACCTGTCCTTTCAGCCCCCAACTCCGAACAGTATCACAGGTAATGTAACAGTGTAAAGTATATAGTATATGCCCGTGATCACCTCCCGAAGTGATCACAGCGCAGTAGTATAGCATGGCAGACGGACAAGAGTGTAGGGTCACTGATGGAACACTAGCATCCTATACTAAGCATTTAGGATTGCGGGTAAGGTATCAATGACTGTAGCAGCAATGACAGGCTATGCATCAGAATAGGATTAACGGAAAGCAGTAACATGCTACACTACTCTAATGCAAGCAGTATAGAGAAGAGTAGGCGATATCTGGTGATCAAAGGGGGGGCTTGCCTGGTTGCTCTGGCAAGAGAGAGGGGTCGTCAACTCCGTAGTCGAACTGGTCAGCAGCAGCGTCGGTCTCGTAGTCTACCGGAGAGAAGAGGGGGAAGAAATAATGAATACAGAGCAAACAAAGCACCACAAAATATATCAAGGCAATACGCGGTGTTCGGTGTGCCCTAACGCGGTAGTAGGTGATACCGGTGAAGGGGGAAAAACCCCCGGGAAAGTATTCCCGGTGTTTCGTGTTTTCGGGCAGAGGAGACGGAGGGGGAAAGTTGCGGGTTCGATAGGTTAGGGGTGTGTGGCGGACGAACGGACGCAGGGCGCTGGGGAGCAGCAGGGCGCCATCGGCGACGCGGGCCGGCAGGAGCTGCCCATACGGCGGCGAGCAGAGGGGGGTGGCCAGGACGGTGCGTCGGGGCGGACGAAGCGAGGCCGGAGCGAGGTGGTGGGGGTTTCAGGGGAGGAGGAGCAGCGAGGGAGGCCGGTGGCCATGGCGAGGGGAACGACGCCGGCCAGGAACGGGCGCAGGGCGCTGGGCGCCGCCGGGGCGTACCCGAGCGACGGCGGCATCGATGCCGGAGAGCGGGACCGGGCGTCACGAGGCCAGAGGGCGAGCGGGCGACGGTGGTGGCCGGGGCGCGTGGCCGAGGCAGGGGAGCACGGGGCCAGCGTCGCGGGAGGGAGAGGAGGCCGGGGTGCGGTCACGG
>NC_057803.1:14210031-14245989 GCF_018294505.1 Triticum aestivum
GAGGGGATAAGGGAGAGGAGCGGGGCCGACCTGGGCCGGCCTGGTTGGCCCAATGGCCAGCTGGGCCGCGGTTCAGCAGGGGGGCTTCCTTTTCTTTCTTTTTTTTCTGTTTCTCTTTTGTATTTTCTTTCTTTTATTTATTTTCTGTTCTTTTTTATTTTTCTTATATAATAGTTTATAGTTTTTACAAAAAGTGAAACCCATAGCTAAAATAGAGTTACAATTATAACTACTGCCACGAAAGGTTTTATCCCTGAACAAAATAGTTTTAGTATTTTATAAAACCCAAAATGCATTTATTTAATTGTTTTACTTACTGTTTTAATCATTTTAGGGTATCAAAACATTTTATAAAAGTGGGGTTTCTTCACCACAATTAACTTTGCATTATTTGGCACAACTAGAATATTTTAGTTTTAAAGTTTGAAAACTTTTACCGTTTGACTGATTTTGAATTTGAATTTGAATCAGTTTTGAACTAACGCGAGATTAGCAACAGTAATTGTGCTGACGTGGCATCATTAACAGTGGTTTACTGTAGCTTAAGTATCCGGGCGTCACATCCGGGGTTACGGTTTCAATAACATTGGTTTCAACATTTATGGGATTACCTGAGATATAATGTTTGATTCTTTGACCATTCACCACCTTCGGATTTGTGCCTTCGAAATTGTTGATTTTTATGGCGCCGGAACGATAGACCTCCTTGATAACGTAAGGACCTTCCCATTTAGAGAGAAGTTTTCCTGCAAAAAATCTTAAACGAGAGTTGTATAGCAATACATAATCACCTACATTAAACTCACGCTTTTGTATCCTTTTATCATGCCATCTTTTAACTTTTTCTTTAAACAACTTGGCATTTTCATAGGCTTGGGTTCTCCATTCATCGAGTGAGCTAATATCAAATAACCTCTTCTCACCGGCAAGTTTAAAATCATAATTGAGTTCTTTAATAGCCCAATATGCCTTGTGTTCTAGTTCGAGAGGTAAGTGACATGCTTTTCCATAAATCATTTTATACGGAGACATACCCATAGGATTTTTATATACTGTTCTATAGGCCCATAATGCATCATCAAGTTTCTTGGACCAATTCTTTCTAGATCTATTAATAGTCTTTTGCAAAATTAATTTGAGTTCTCTATTACTCAATTCTACTTGACCACTAGACTGTGGGTGATAAGGAGATGCAATTTTATGATTAACATCATATTTAGCAAGCATTTTACGGAAAGCACCATGAATAAAATGTGAACCACCATCAGTCATTAAATATCTAGGGACTCCAAATCTTGGAAAAATAACTTCTTTGAGCATCTCAATAGAGGTGTTATTATCATCACTACTAGTTGGAATAGCTTCTACCCACTTAGTAACGTAATCAACAACAACTAAAATATGTGTATATCCATTAGAGGAAGGAAAAGGTCCCATATAATCAAAGCCCCAAACATCAAATGGTTCAATAACAAGTGAATAATTCATAGGCATTTCCTAACGTCTACTAATATTACCAATTCTTTGACATTCATCACAAGATAAGACAAACTTACGGGCATCTTTGAAGAGAGTAGGCCAATAAAAACCAGATTGCAATACCTTATGTGCAGTTCTATCTCCAGCATGGTGTCCTCCATAAGCTTTGGAGTGACACTTGCGTAGGATCTGTTCCTGTTCATGCTCAGGTACACAACGTCTAATAACACCATCTACTCCTTCTTTATAAAGATGTGGGTCATCCCAAAAGTAATGCCTCAAATCATAGAAGAACTTTCTCTTTTGTTGGTATGTGAAACTAGGTGGTATGAATTTAGCAACAATATAATTAGCATAATCAGCATACCATGTAGCAGTATGAGAAGCATTTATGACATTTAGTTGCTCATCAGGAAAGCTATCATCAATAGGTAGTGGGTCATCAAGCACATTTTCTAACCCAGACAAGTTGTCTGCAACGGGGTTCTCAGCTCCCTTTCTATCAACAATAGGTAAATCAAATTCTTGTAGCAAGATAACCCATCTAATAAGTCTAGGTTTAGCATCTTTCTTTTCCATAAGGTATTTAATAGCAGCATGATGAGTGTGAATAGTTACTTTAGAATCAACAATATAAGGTCTGAACTTATCACAAGCAAATACAACTGCTAAGAATTCTTTTTCAGTAGTAGCATAATTTCTTTGAGCATTGCCTAGGGTTTTACTAGCATATTGAATAACGTTTAATTTCTTATAAACTCTTTGCCCTAGAACAGCACCTACATCATAATCACTAGCATCACACATAATTTCAAAGGGTAAATTCCAATCAGGTGGCTGAACAATAGGTGCAGAGATCAATGCCTTCTTAAGTATTTCAAATGCTTCTACACAATCATCATCAAAGACAAATGGTATATCTTTTTGTAATAAAATAGTCGGAGGCCGAGAAATTTTTGAGAAGTCCTTAATGAACCTCCTATAAAATCCGGCGTGAACAAGGAACTTCTTATACCTTTGATGTCCTTGGGACATGGCATCTTTTCAATAGCATCAACCTTGGCTTTATCAACCTCAATACCTCTTTCAGAAACTTTATGCCCCAAGACAATACCTTCATTAACCATAAAGTGGCACTTTTCCCAATTCAAGACAAGATTAGTTTCTTAACATCTCTGCAAAACTCGATCAAGGTTGCTCAAGCAATCATCAAAAGAAGATCCATAGATGGAGAAATCGTCCATGAAAACCTCACAAATCTTTTCACAAAAGTCAGAGAATATAGCCATCATGCATCTTTGAAAGGTAGCAGGTGCATTACATAAACCAAAAGGCATACGTCTATAAGCAAAAGTACCAAAAGGGAAAGTAAATGTAGTCTTTGATTGATCCTTGGCTGACACAGGTATTTTAGAGAAACCAGAATAACCATCTAGAAAGCAAAAATGTGTATGTTTGGATAATCTTTCTAGCATTTGATCGATAAAAGGTAAGGGGTAATGATCCTTTTTAGTGGCCTTATTTAATTTGCGGAAATCAATTACCATCCTATAACCTGTAATAATTCTTTGAGGAATCAATTCATCTTTATCATTAGGAACAACAGTAATACATCCCTTCATAGGGACACAATGGACAGGACTTACCCACTGACTATCAACAATGGGATAGATTATACCTGCCTCAAGGAGCTTTAGTATTTCTTTTCTTACCACTTCTTTCATTTTAGGATCCAGCCGTCGTTGATGATCACGAACTGGTTTAGCATCTTCTTCCAAATTTATTTTATGTTGACATAGAGTGGGACTAATGCCCTTAAGATCATCAAGAGTATACCCAATAGCAGCACAGTGCTTCTTCGGAATTTTCAATAATCTCTCTTCCTCATGCTC
The DNA here is from genome assembly GCF_018294505.1 of Triticum aestivum. Lineage (NCBI taxonomy): Eukaryota > Viridiplantae > Streptophyta > Magnoliopsida > Poales > Poaceae > Triticum > Triticum aestivum. Next base: position 14,213,403 of record NC_057803.1, read on the forward strand.
TGAAAGGTTAGCACTAATAATAACAGGATATATCTTTTTCTCATCAAGATAAGCATATTTAAGAGTATTGGGCAACGGTTTAAGCTCAAACACGGGATCACCCTTGGGTGGAGGAGGATCCCCTAGGATTTCAATAGGTAAATTGTTTTTCAGAATAGGTTCCTGTTTAAAGAATACTTCATCTATTTCCCTTCTTTCATTCATAAACATATCATTTTCATGGTCTAGCAAATATTGTTCTAAAGGATCACTAGGAGGTACGGCAATAGAAGCAAGCCCAATAATTTCATCCTTACTAGGTAATTCTTCTTCACGGTGTTGTCTACTAAATTTAGAGAAATTAAATTCATGAGACATATCATCTAAACTGATAGTAACAACATCCTTTTTGCAATCTTTCTTAGCATTAACAGTGTTTAAGAAGGGTCTACCAAATATAATGGGACAAAAGCTATCTTGTGGGGAACCAAGAACAATAAAATTAGCAGGATATTTAGTTTTCCCACACAAGACTTCAACATCTCTAACAATTCCCATTGGTGAAATAGTATCTCTATTGGCAAGTTTAACTATGACATCAATATCTTCTATCTCATCAGGTGCAATATCATGCATAATTTCTTTGTATGAGTTGTAAGGTATTGCACTAGCACTAGCACCCATATCACATAAGCCATGATAACAATGATCTCCTATTTTAACAAAAATAACAAGCATGCCTACCACAGGTCTGTTTTATCTTTAGCACAAGGTTTAGCAATTCTAGCAGTCTCATCAAGGAAGTGAATAACATGCCCATCAATATTATCAGACAAGGGATCTTTAACAATAGCAATATCAGGTTCAACTTTAATTTGCTCAGGAGGTGTATAAGTTTTAATATTGCTTTTAAGAAGTAGGAACAATAGGATCATTATAAGTGACAATCTTTTCTTCAACTTTAATAGGTGCAGCTACTTTTACTTCTACGGGAGGATGATATTTAAACTACTTCTCCTTGGGGAGATCAACATACCTAGCAAAAGATTCACAGAAAGAAGCTACTATCTCAGAGTCAAGTCCATCTTTAGTGCTAAATTTACGAAAAACATCGGTATCCATAAAAGATTTAACACAATCAAACTTAGGTGTCATACCTGACTCCTTACCTTCGTCGAGGTCCCAATCTTCAGAGGTGCGTTTAATTCTTTCCGATAAACCCCATTTGAATTCAGTAGTCTTCGTCATAAAAGAGCTAGCACAAGAAGTATCGAGCATGGTGCGATTGTTATCAGAAAGCTAAGCATATAAATTTTGAATAATCATCTCTTGTAACACCCACGATGCGGCTATATCTCCCACGTGTCGGAGCACGACTTAGAGGCATAACCGTATAGTAGGCACGTCGCAAGAGGGGTAATCTTTACACATCCCATGTACATAATTAGAATGGGATAAAGAGCTGGCTTACAATCGCCACTTCACACAATACATAAATATAGCATACATCATCCAGAATACAATCAAGGTCCGACTACGGAACCAAAATAAAAGAAGACAACCCCAAAAGCTAGATCCCCGATCGTCCCAACTGGGCTCCACTACTGATCAATAGGAAACGAAACAACACAACGAACAAGATCTTCAACGAGCTCCCACTTGACCTGGATTGCATCATCTGCACTGGTATCATCGGCACCTGCAACTGTTTGGAAGTATCTGTGAGCCACGAGGACTCTACAATCTCACACCTGCGAGATCAAGACTATTTAAGCTTATGGGTAGGAAAGGGGTAATGAGGTGGAGCTGCAGCAAGCACTAAGCATATATGGTGGCTAACATACGCAAATAAGAGCTAGAAGAGAAGCAATGCACGGTCGGGAACTAGAAGTGATCAAGAAGTGATCCTGAAACTACTTACGTTCAAGCATAACACAAGAACCGTGTTCACTTCCCAGACTCCGCCGGAAAGAGACCATCACGGCTGCACACGCGGTTGATGCATTTTAATTAAGTTAAGTGTCAAGTTCTCTACAACTGGATATTAACAAATTCCCATCTGCCCATAACCGCGAGCACAGCTTTCGAAAGTTCAAACCCTACAGGGGTGTCCCAACTTAGCCCATCACAAGCTCTCACGGTCAACGAAGGATATTCCTTCTCCCAGGAAGACCCGATCAGTCTCGGAATCCCGGTTACAAGACATTTCAACAATGGTAAAACAAGACCAGCAAGACCGCCCGATGCGCCGACATCCCGATAGGAGCTGCACATATCTCATTCTCAGGGCAACACCGGATGAGACATCCTACGAGTAAAACGAAACCTCAAGTTTCCCCGAGGTGGTCCCGCAGTCTACTCGGTTCTGACCAACACTTAGATAAGCACTGGCCCGGGGGGGGTTAAAATAAATATGACCCTCGCGTTGGCCGACCCAAGGGAAGGGTAGGTGGTGGTGAGGCAAATGGTAAAACCAAGGTTGGGCCTTGCTGGAGGAGTTTTATTCAAAGCGAACTGTCAAGGGGTCCCCATAACACCCAACCGTGTAAGGAACACAAAATCAAGGAACATAACACTGGTATGACGAAAACTAGGGCGGCAAGAGTGGAACAAAACACCAGCCATAAGGTCGAGCCTTCCACCCTTTACCAAGTATATAGATGCATTAATATAAATAAGAGATATTGTGATATCCCAACATATCCATGTTCCAAACATGGAACAAACTTCAGCTTCACCTGCAACTAGAACCGCTATAAGAGGGGCTGAGCAAAGCGGTAACATAGCCAAACAACGGTTTGCTAGGAAAGGTGGGTTAGAGGCTTGACATGGCAATATGGGAGGCATGATATAGCAAGTGGAAGGCATCGCTGCATAGCAATAGAGCGAGCAACTAGCAAGCAAAGATAGAAGTGATTTCGAGGGTATGGTCATCTTGCCTGAGATCCCGCAAGGAAGAAGAACGAGTCCATGAAGAAGACAAGCGGATGTAGTCGAACGGACCCTCACAAACGCGACGTTATCGGAACTAACCCGAAGAAGCAACACCGGAAAGAAGCAAACAACATAGTAAACAACCATCACATCAACATGGCATGATGCACAACCAAGTATGATGCATGTACGGTTTAATGAAGCATGGCATGGTCAAGTGCACAAGCAATCCTACAAATTAAGTGGAGCTCAATATGCAACGAGTTGCATATTGATGGAACACCACATTCAAGTTATTTAGTTCGATCTCGCTTATGTACCCAACAATTTCAAATGTTGTTAAACATGGCAAGAGGTGGGGAAAAGTAAACTACACATTCTAACCAATTTAAATGGGGTCGGAAACATCAAACAGCAATTCCGGTAAATCCCCATATGCATTTAGCAGTTTGGTGCAACAACAATTTTAAACATTTTAAATGTTATTATCATGATGCGGATGGCATGTGCAAGTTTTATGCAATTTTTGCAAAAAGTTGACATGAGCATATTATGAAGCATTTGTCATCGTGGCGGGAACGGAAGGGCAGCCACGGTAACGACAATGGAAATGGTGCCACGGCAACATTCCGGTTCCGGTAACTCGATTGAGATGTCGGTGCAAAAGAAAGTGTGACGGGAGTGTGTCATGCGATGAACGGTGGTGTGCTCCCGGTTACCGGTTCCCACGTGTCGATGGCTCAGAAACGGGTAACGCGCAAGAGATACATCGTACGCGGCGAGCAATAGTTACATGAAACCATCTCAAACATACGTCAAATGCATACGGTCCACGGGTGGTCGTCTCGGTGTTATACCTTCGAAGCGTGCGTTTCGAAGCGGATCAAGTTCGGTGCAAAGTAGAGGAAGTAGACGTTCTCGGACGTTCGTAGTGGAAGTAGTGGTACTGTCGGTCCTCGTCGGTACTGGCACACGTTTTCGTAGAGGGACTTGACGAATCCGAGTAACTTGGGGTCGACAGTGGTCGCTCATGTCGATAGTCGCACAAGGTTCCGTATATGTTCGGGGTCACGGCGAGGAACTTGGCATTTCAGTGCGATGTAGGGGTACATGTCGAAGGTCGTCGTACATGTTGACGGCAGAGGTGCTTGTTGCATCGCTGGGCGTAGTTGTACACTTGGTCTTGTCAGATTCACGACAACGGTAGTGGAACTTGACGCTTGAGGTTCGAATACGGGGTCGGACATGAAGCCGTTCATAGTCAAACTTGGCGCATCCGAGTTGTGTACTGGCGAGTCCGCACGTAGAGGTACTTGGCGAAAATCCTGGAGACGATGCATCCGTGTACGGTTCTTGGCGACATTCTTGCTGGTCCAAAAACAAGCAATACAGGAGGCCATAGGTGCAACAGAGGTGACAGCACGGCTTGGATGCGGGGGAGGTGTGGGGCAGTGACGGGCGCTGGGGACGGGAGGAGGTGCGCACGGCAATAGCTCTCCTTGAGGGTTCGGGCAGGAGAAGCCCTCCTGCTCGAGGGGCTTGTCCTCGGGCATGATGGGGATGCAGGCACTGGCGAAGCAGGGAGGCGGAGCTCCTGCGAAACGGCGGGGGCGTGGCTGATTAGAACAGCTCGGGCAGGAGCTTATTAGCACGGGAGGAAGCTGACAGAGAGCACCGAGGTGGAGGTGACCCAATCCGGCAGCGGGGAGCTCCAATGGAGTAGGAAGGACGGCGGCGACAGCCATGGGGGCTCCTGCACTTGTTGGTGTCGACGAAGATAGGCGCGGTGCACATGGTAGGTGTGTTGACGTGGTGCTCTGGGTCGCCGGTGTCCGACAGAGCCGCGGTGGCGGTGCGAGAGCGCTCCGGGCGACGCGAGGAGAAGCATAGGCGCAAGGTAGGAGAGGAGGGCGACAGGGATCGAGTAGGGGAGTCGGGGAGATGGCCGCGCCTGCGTGCGGAAGACTGACGAGAGGAGGAGAGGGATCGAGGGGGAGTGGCTGCGGGCCAGCGAGCGAGAAGAGGATCGCGCGAGGCTCCTCTGGCGGCGCTAGAGGAACGAAGGGAAGAGGGTTAGGTTAGAACTGGTGGGGGCGCCGGCTGGGCCTTAGAGGACGCGGATGGGCTGCTGAGGCCCAACTGGGCTGCGGGGAAGCAGGCCACCTGGCCTCTGGGCTCTCTCTCTCTCTCTCTCTCTCTCTCTCTCTCTCTCTCTTAACCTCTCTTAATACTACTATAACCAAAAAAACATTAGAGGAAAAGGAAAAAAGAAGAGGGGTTTAGGGAACGAATTTGAGCATGCGGCTAATTTTTCTGGACTCACAAAAACGTGCATGTCACCAAAAAATAGAAGTGGCACGATTGCAGGAGTTAAATTCAAATTCAGTTGAATATAATTCAAATGGTTTGAATTGGGACTAGGTTTGGTGTGGCCAAAAATGTTTGGATTTTTTGGTGGAGCTTGGGAAAAAGGACAAAAGAATTGTCGACAAAGTTGAGAGTCGAAAACCAGAAGAAGGAAAGGTCAAGGATTTAACATGCAAGTGGGTCGCGGATAATTCCAAATTAATGGAATACTTTATAATAGCTCCCTAAATATTGGGAGGGTGTGTTTTAAAGAGAAACCACCATGTGACTTCCCTCGATTTAAATAGATCAACGATGTATGCAATCTATTTAGTTGAGCTGGAAAAAAATTAATGGCATGATGACATGATGCAATGCACATGATGCAAACATGAATGCAACAAACAAATAAAACACACGGCGAAACTCGGAATCCGTGGAAGGCATCTCAAGCTCCGGTCTTGGGGCGTTACAACACTCCACCACTACAAGAGGATCTCGTCCCGAGATCTAGGATGGCACCGGAGAGAAAACGAAAGAGGAAGAGAAGAGGTAAAGTAAGTTACTTCTTGGCAAAAGAGTGAAACCACGAACCTTGCGAGGTTGAACAAATTGAAAGAAAGAATAAAACGAAGATGAACGAAGTTGAAAACACTCCGTTAAATAAGAGGAACAAGGAACATTACTAGAACCTTGTAGGTTTAAAGAAAAGAAAATGGTTGTAATGGACAAGAAGTACATGCAAGCACTCCGGTTGGAATGAGATGTACAAGGAATGATAAGGATCAATTACGACAACACTCCAGTTGTGAAGGTAGGTAAAACTTGACAAAAAGGGAAGAACTTGAAAAGAGAGCATGACACTCCGGTTAAATGGATAAGCACAAAAAGAACATGATCTTTAACAAAATGATATGATGGGTGAATATAGCAACAATACAATGCCTCCGGAATGAAAGAATATAAGTTGGATCATTGGAAAGGAAAGAATTGAGAAGAAAATGACAACTTCTGCCACAAATGAGCTTGGAAAAACACCCTTCCAAGAAGGTTAAAACGGAATTGTTGGAAAACCAACAACGAAACGAATAAGCTTGATATGGGCTTATGGAATACATCTCAAAATTATGAGGTGACAACCTGCCACAAACGGAAACAACGGATTGGATTGATATGAACAAGGAGATGACAACTCCTTTCGCCGAGAGGATAGGAGGAAAAAAACTTGAATCACTGATAGACACCACAGTAAGCAACATTCCTTAGGGAAGGCTTTAGGTGAAATATAACCCAAGATCACTCCAATGAAGAGGTTGATGGGTTGCAAAGCATCTCCTGAACGAAGAGAAAAATGATGGGTTTAACTATCTCATTCTTTACAACTTGCGAATCATGAAACACGAAAGAAATTGTCAAGAATGACATAACACCATCTCAAAAGATAAGATAGAAAGAATTGCACTTCGAAATGCCAGATAAAGAATGCTTAAACTCCTCAAAACAAGACATGTGTTGAACATCGTGTTTATTTGAGAATATAGCTTGGCAGATCATAACTTCGAGAGGGATCTTGAAGAGAAATTGAAGAATGAAAATAATCCTTGATGAAACACCATGTAGAGCCTCCATGAAGAACTCCAGTAACAAAATGATGATAAAAAGAAAGAGAAGTTGAAAACACAAGGTGAAGCCTTGTGATGATTTAGCTGAATCTCTGTGGTGATATAATTGAGAGATCTTGGAACTTCGGGAAAACAAAAGATGAAACAATTGAAACCGAGAATGTGATATGATGAACCACTCCGGAAAGAAGAAATTAGATCACATGGATGAAACAAAAATAAGAATTACATTATGCGTATCCTTCACCAATATAAATTAACGACAAGCAACGGATTTGGCATGCTACTTATTTTCGTAGAAAAGGATTACGATAGATATAGCGCAAACTTGAGGAAGGTCTTCAACGATCCATCGGTAGGCTTGGAAAGAACGAATGAATTGATATGATAACGAATGAAGAGAACTCTTGAACGAACCACCATAAGAATTGAACAAGAAAGTAGCAAAAGCACAATTCACCGGGAAGAATTGGAAAATGAATGAAGATACTTGCCAGGATTTAGATACAAGTGAACAAAGAGATCATGAACTGGTTAGAGGATGTTTGAGTGATGCACCGGTAAGTTTTGGAGAACGAGAGCTGAAAGCTGAGAATGAATAAACCTGAAATGATGACCTTCGGAGAATCGAACTGAAAAGACTCCTGAATTGCTCCGGATGGTTGAAAAGAATTCTCACAATCGAAAACAATTATGAGAGGATGGCATCAAGCTTGAACTGAGAATCCTCGAGAGATGGCACAAGATTCAGAGGAGACACTCTTCCAATCCGAGAATGACGACGAGAAACACCACCAAGAATTGTTGAGACACTCCGGAATGAATATTAGAAAGGTTGAACCGACGAGGAAAAGAATTTGACCAATCTTGAAGAAGACATTTGACTGATGATAACTCATTCTCACGTCAAACTTGGAAAAGAATGTGAGAGTAACTCCAGGAAGATTAGAAGAGTCAGGTAAGATACTGGGACAAGACTTGTGGGTTAGGGCCCAGTCAAAAGACACACCTTTTGGAATGATTTTGAAGAGAGATCACACTGGTTGAATTAAATGACTCAAAGGAGATAACAACCTGGAGACAGCTTGAATGGAATTAGGAATGAAAACGCGAATCTTCTGAGATATCTTCCGCACTCCGGAACAAATGAATAGCGAGAGGTGAATAAATAAGAGAGTCTCTGATAAGAACTTCCAACATGGAAGGCATGTGAACCAATGAAAAAGATATGATCAACACCGAAAGCTTGAATTGAATCCACCGGAGAAGAAAAAGGAACGAAGAATGATGAACTTGTAGAGCATCTTCATGTGAAGCACCGGGTAAGAACATTGAAGAAAGAATGAAGAGACTTCCCATCAATAAAAGGATACTCGATTAAGAGATCTGAGTCCTTGAAGAAAAAGGGTGGGAGGGTGGGAAAACAAAGGCAACTTGGGCGGATGAAACAAATAACGTTGAGAAGACTTGGAGTTGATCTTGCGGATGGGAAAAATGATAGGATCATCTTGAAGAGAATCACACCGGTTGGAAAGAATTGACATGACAATCTCGATTATCATGAAGGATTAGTATTCACATAGAAATATGAAAACACCGGTTAGGAAAGGTATGGAATCAACACTTGACATTGAAGCAACTCGAATACCACAATTGAAAACAAAACAAAGGATTGGCTTCCAGAATAAGCCGGAAACAAACATATGATAGATCCCATATCGTATCATGTGTCTATTGGAAAGATATCCTACGAGATACTTGAATTCCCACTTATAAACTCCCGAAACTTTCTGGTTATGCAATCAGGTGTTGGGGATACAGGGGAACCCAAAACTATCAAATCCTACATCCAGCTGTATCCATCCTTCAACACATAACCAAGAAACCTTCAGAAATCGTTTACCTCAACCTTCGAAAAGCATCCGTTATACGAGTTATGGCAATACTCCCGAACTCCCGCCCCAGTACTGGGTGGCGTCAAGGTTATCTCACCAACAACTGCATAAAAGAGATTTTCGATGTCGGCGAAACTCAGGTATTCCAGAACTACAACGATAAAATTGTGACGACAACACCTCGGAGCTCAACTCCCCGGGACACTGGCACAACCCCTAAATATCAGGAGGCACCAAGAACAATGTTCTCGTCACAAAACCATCGGAACGATTCCAAGATACCCGCGTGATCCTAAAAAAAATTCGTGAAATTTGAGGAGAGAAGAGTCAAAACTCTACGTCAGGAGGCCTCACCAGAGCGGCGAAGGGACTGAGGAGTAAAAAGAATCCTACTCTCCGATATATATAATCCTAAGACTCAAAAACATTTTCTTCTAGACTCAACAACGTCGGTGATTCGATCAAGCAGGGGGCTCCTAAGTCGGGGATGGCTCTGATTACCAACTTGTTACACCAACGATGCGGCTATATCTCCCATGTGTCGGAGCATGACTTAAAGGCATAACCGCATAGTAGGCATGTCGCAAGAGGGGTAATCTTTACACATCCCATGTACAGAATAAGAATGGGATAAAGAGCTGGCTTACAATCGCCACTTCACACAATACATAAATATAGCATACATCATCCAGAATACAATCAAGGTCTGACTACGGAACCAAAATAAAAGAAGACAACCCCAAAAGCTAGATCCCCGATCGTCCCAACTAGGGTCCACTACTGATCAATAGGAAACGAAACAACACAACGAACAAGATCTCCAACGAGCTCCCACTTGAGCTGGATTGCGTCATCTGCACTGGTATCATTGGCACCTGCAACTGTTTGGAAGTATCTATGAGCCACGAGGACTCAACAATCTCACACCCGCGAGATCAAGACTATTTAAGCTTATGGGTAGGAAAGGGGTAATGAGGTGGAGCTGCAGCAAGCACTAAGCATATATGGTGGCTAACATACGCAAATAAGAGCGAGAAGAGAAGCAATGCACGGTCATGAACTAGAAGTGATCAAGAAGTGATCCTGAAACTACTTACGTTCAAGCATAACACAAGAACTGTGTTCACTTCCCGGACTCCACCGGAAAGAGACCATCACGGCTACACACGCGGTTGATGCATTTTAATTAAGTTAAGTGTCAAGTTCTCTACAACTAGATATTAACAAATTCCCATCTGCCCATAACCGCGGGCACGGCTTTCAAAAGTTCAAACCCTGCAGGAGTGTCCCAACTTAGCCCATCACAAGCTCTCACAGTCAACGAAGGATATTCCTTCTCCCGGGAAGACCCGATCAGTCTTGGAATCCTGGTTACAAGACATTTCGACAATGGTAAAACAAGACCAGCAAGACCGCCCGATGCGCCGACATCCCAATAGGAGCTGCACATATCTCGTTCTCAGGGCAACACCGGATGAGACATCCCACGAGTAAAACCAAATCTCAAGTTTCCCCGAGGTGGCCCCGCAGTCTACTCGGTTTAGACCAACACTTAGATAAGCACTGGCCCAGGGGGGCTTAAAATAAAGATGACCCTCGCGTTGGCCGACCCGAGGGAAGGGTAGGTGGTGGTGAGGCAAATGGTAAAACCAAGGTTGGGCCTTGCTGGAGGAGTTTTATTCAGAGTGAACTGTCAAGGGGTCCCCATAACACCCAACCGTGTAAGGAACACAAAATCAAGGAACATAACATCGGTATGACGGAAACTAGGGCGGCAAGAGTGGAACAAAACACCAGGCATAAGGTCGAGCCTTGCACCCTTTACCAAGTATATAGATGCATTAATATAAATAAGAGATATTGTGATATCCCAACATATCCATGTTCCAAACATGGAACAAACTTCAGCTTCACATGTAACTAGCAACGCTATAAGAGAGGCCGAGCAAAGTGGTAACATAGCCAAACAACGGTTTGCTAGGAAAGGTGGGTTAGAGGCTTGACATGGCAATATGGGAGGCATGATATAGCAAGTGGAAGGCATCACAACATAGCAATAGAGCGAGCAACTAGCAAGCAAAGATAGAAGTAATTTCGAGGCTATGGTCATCTTGCCTGAGATCCCGCAAGGAAGAAGAATGAGTCCATGAAGAAGACAAGCGGACGTAGTCGAACGAACCCTCACAAACGTGACGTTATCGGAACTAACCCAAAGAAGCAACACCGGAAAGAAGCAAACAACATAGTAAACAACCATCGCATCAACATGGAATGATGCACAACCAAGTATGATGCATGTCCGGTTTAATGAAGCATGGCATGGTAAAGTGCACAAGCAATCCTACAAATTAAGTGGAGCTTAATATGCAATGAGTTGCATATTAACGGAACACCACATTCAAGTTATTTAGTTTGATCTCGTTTATGTACCCAACAATTTTAAATGTTGTTAAACATGGAAAGAGGTGGGGCAAAAGTAAACTACACATTCTAACCAATTTAAATGGGCCGGAAACATCAAACAACAATTCCGGTAAATCCCCATATGCATTTAGCAGTTTGGTGCCACAACAATTTTAATCATTTTAAATGTTATTATCATGATGCGGATGGCATGTGCAAGTTTTATGCAATTTTTGCAAAAAGTTGACATGAGCATATTATGAAGCATTTGTCATCGTGGCGGGAACGGAAGGGAAGCCACGGTAACGACAACGGAAATGGTGCCACGGCAACATTCCTGTTTCGGTAACTCGATTGAGATGTCGGTGCAAAAGAAAGTGTGACGGGAGCATGTCATGCCATGAATGGTGGGGTGCTCCCGGTTATCGGTTCCCATGTGTCGATGGCTCAGAAACGGGTAACACGCAAGAGATACATCATACGCGGCGAGCAATAGGTACATGAAACCATCTCAAACACACGTCAAATGCATACGGTCCACAGGTGGTCGTCTCGGTGTTATACCTTCGAAGCGTGCGTTTCGAAGAGGATCAAGTTCGGTGCAAAGTAGAGGAAGTAGACGTTCTCGGGACGTTCATAGTGGAAGTAGTGGTACTGTCGGTCCTCGTTGGTAGTGGCACATGTTTTTGTAGAGGGACTTGACGAATCCGAGTAACTTGGGGTCGACAATGGTCGTTCACGTCGATAGTCGCACAAGGTTCCGTAGATGTTTGGGGTCACGGCGAGGAACTCGGCCGTTTCGGTGCGGTGTAGGGGTACATGTCGAAGGTCGTCGTACACGTCGATGGTAAGGTACTTGTTGCATCGCTGGGCGTAGTCGTACACTTGGTCTTGTCAAATTCGCGACAACGGTAGTGGAACTTGACGCTTGAGGTTCGAATATGGGGTCAGACATGTAGCCGTTCATAGTCAAACTTGGCGCATCCGAGTCGTGTACTTGGCGAGTCCGCACGTAGAGGTACTTGGTGAAAATCTTGGAGACGATGCGTCCGCGTACGGTTCTTGGCGACATTCTTGCTGGTCCAAAAAGAAGCAAGACAGGAGGCCGTAGGTGCAACAACAACGATAGCACGGCTTGGACGCGGGGTGAGGTGCAGGGCAGTGACGGGCGCTGGGGACGGGAGGAGGTGCGCATGGCAACAATCCTCCTTGAGGGTTCGGGCAGGAGAAGCCCTCCTGCTCGAGGGGCTTGTCCTCGGGCGCGATGGGGATGCAGGCACTGGCGAAGCAGGAAGGCGGAGCTCCTGCAAAACGGTGGGGGCGTGGCTGATTAGTACGGCTCGGGTAGGAGCTTATTAGCACGGGAGGAGGCTGACGGAGAGGACCGAGGTGGAGGCGACCCAATCTGGCGGCGGGGAGCTCCAATGGAGTAGGAAGGATGGCGGCGACATCCATGGGGGCTCCTGCACTTGTTGGTGTCGACGAAGATAGGCGTGATGCACATGGCAGGGGTGGAGACGTGGCGCTCCGGGTCGCCGGTGTCCAGCAGAGCCACGGTGGCGGCGCGAGAGCGCTCTGGGCGACGCGACTAGAAGCAGAGGCGCAAGGTAAGAGAGGAGGGCGACGGGGATCGAGCAGGGCGGTCGGGGAGATGGCCGCGCCTGCGTGTGGAAGACTGATGAGAGGAGGAGAGGGATCGAGGGGGAGTGGCTGCGGGCCAGCGAGCGAGAAGAGGATCGCGCGAGGCTCCTCTGGAGGCGCTAGAGGAACGAAGGGAAGAGGGTTAGGTTACAACTGGTGGGGGCGCCAGCTGGGCCTTAGAGGACGCGGATGGGCTGCTGAGGCCCAACTGGGCTGCGGGGAAGCAGGCCGCCTGGCCGTTGGGCTCTCTCTCTCTCTCTCTCTCTTAACCTCTCTTAATACTACTATAACCAAAAAAACATTAGAGGAAAAGGAAAAAAAGGAAGAGGGGTTTAGGGAACGAATTTGAGCATGCGGGTAATTTTCTGGACTCACAAAAACGTGCATGTCACCGAAAAATAGAAGTGGCACGATTGCAGGAGTTAAATTCAAATTCATTTGAATATAATTCAAATGGTTTTGAATTGGGACTAGGTTTGGTGTGGCCAAAAATGTTCGGATTTTTGGTGGAGCTTGGAAAAAAGGACAAAAGAATTGTCGACAAAGTTGAGAATCGAAAACCAGAAGAAGGAAAGGTCAAGGATTTAACATGCAAGTGGGTTGAGAATAATTCCAAATTAATGGAATACTTTATAATAGCTCCCTCAATATTGGGAGGGTATGTTTTAAAGAGAAACCACCATGTGAGTTCCCTCGATTTAAATAGATCAACGATCTATGCAATTTATTTAGTTGAGCTGGAAAAAAATTAATGGCATGATGACATGATGCAATGCACATGATGCAAAGATGAATGCAACAGACAAATAAAACACACGACGAAACTCGGAATCCGTGGAAGGCATCTCAAGTTCCAGTCTTGGGGCGTTACATCTCTCTTGAGAGCTCATGATTGGGGCACGAATATAACATTGTTTTAAGCCCCCCCCCCAAGCTTGAGCGATGCTTTCTCCTTCGTGAGGCCAAAAATTATATATATAATTTCGATCATGATGAACAAGATGCATAGGATAAAACTTCTGATGAAATTCCAATTTCAATCATTTGTAGGTCCATGACCCTGTATCATCACATAGCCTATACCATGTCAATGCATCTTCCTTCAAAGATAAAGGGAAGACCTTCTTCTTAACAACATCTCTGGGTACACCTGCAAGCTTAAATAATCCACAAACTTCATCAACATATATTAGGTGCTCATCAGGATGCATTGTTCCGTCTCCTGCAAAAGGATTAGCTAGCAGTTTTTCTAACATACCCGAAGGAATTTCAAAGCAGACATTTTCATTTTCATTTTCATTTTCAGTAGGTTCAGTAGGTTGAGGAGCAACTCTTTGCTCTACTGGTCGGGGTGAAGATATGCCAAACAAGCCCCTCAGAGGATTACTTTCCATAGTAACAAGTGACAGTAAATTTCAGCACACTATATAAATTTTCCTTACCAAATTCCACCTACCAAAGGCGCTTCACTCCCCGACAACGGGGCCAGAAAAGAGTCTTGATGACCGACAAGTATAGGGGATCTATCGTAGTCCTTTCGATAAGTAAGAGTGTCTAATCCAACGAGGAGCAGAAGGAAATGATAAGCGGTTTCCAGCAAGGTATTCTCTGCAAGTACTGAAATAAAGTGGTAACAGATAGTTTTGTGATAGGATAATTTGTAACGAGCAACAAGTAACAAAAGTAAATAAAGTGCAGCAAGGTGCCCCAATCCTTTTTGTAGCAAAGGACAAGCCTGGACAAACTCTTATATAGAGAAAAGCGCTCCCGAGGACACATGGGAATATCATCAAGCTAGTTTTCATCACGCTCATATGATTCGCGTTCGGTACTTTGATAATCTGATATGTGGGTGAATCAATGCTTGGGTACTGTCCTTACTTGGACAAGCATCCCACTTATGATTAACCTCTATTGCAAGCATCCGCAATTACAACAAAAGTATTAAGGTAAACCTAACCATAGCATGAAACATATGGATCCAAATCATCCCCTTACGAAGCAACGTATAAACTAGGGTTTAAGCTTCTGTCACTCTAGCAACCCATCATCTACTTATTACTCCCCAATTCCTTCCTCTAGGCCCAAACAATGGTGAAGTGTCATGTAGTCGACGTTCACATGACACCACTAGAGGAGAGACAACATACATCTCATCAAAATATCGAACTAAGACCAAATTCACATGACTACTAATAACAAGACTTCTCCCATGTCCTCAGGAACAAACGTAACTACTCACAAATCATATTCATGTTAATAATAAGAGGGGTATTAATATGCATATATGATCTGAACATATGATCTTCCACCAAATAAACCAACTAGCATCAACTACAAGGAGTAATTAACACTACTAGCAACCCACAGGTACCAATCCCGGACTTGGAGACAAGAATTGGATACAAGAGATGAACTAGGGTTTTGAGAGGAGATGGTGCTGGTGAAGATGTTGATGGAGATTGCCCTTTCCCGGTGAGAGGAGCGTTGGTGATGACAATGGCGATGATTTCCCCGTCCCGAAGGGAAGTTTCTCCGGCAGAACAGCTCCGCCAGAGCCCTAGATTGGTTCCGCCAAGGTTCCGCCTCGTGGCGGGGGAGTTTCGTCCGAGAAGATGGCTTATCATTTTTTTCCCATCGAAAGACTTCATATGGCAGAAGATAGTCATCAGAGGGCCACCAGGGGGCCCATGAGGTACGGGGGCGCGCCCCCCACCCTCGTGGGCAGGGTGTGCCCCCCTTGGTGAACTTCTTGCGCTCAATATTTATTATATATTCTGAAATTGACTTCCGTGAAGTTTCAGGACTTTTGGACCTGTGCAGAATAGGTCTCTAATATTTGCTCCTTTTCCAGCCCAGAATCCCAGCTGTCGGCATTCCCCCTCTTTATGGAAACCTTGTAAAATAAGAGAGAATAGGCATAAGTATTGTGACATAATGTGTAATAACAGCCCATAATGCAATAAATATCAATATAAAAGCATGATGCAAAATGGACGTATAAATAATCATCACACTTTTATTTACTTACAACTCAAAAATTACAACTCGATACTTAGAACAAAATATGACTCTATGTGAATGCCTCCGGCGGTGTACCGGGATATGCAATGAATCAAGAGTGACATGTATGAAAGAATTATAAAGGTGGCTTTGCCACAAATACGATGTCAACTACATGATCATGCAAATCAATATGACAATGATGAAGCGTGTCATAACAAACAGAACGGTGGTAAGTTGCATTGCAATATATCCCGGAATGGCTATGGAAATGCCATAATAGGTAGGTATGGTGGCTGTTTTGAGGAAGGTATATGGTGGGTGTATGGTACCGGCGAAAGTTGCGCGGTACTATAGAGGCTAGCAATGGTGGAAGGGTGAGAGTGCGTATAATCCATGGAATCAACATTAGTCATAAAGAACTCACATATTTATTGCAAAAATCTATTAATTATCGAAACAAAGTACTATGCGCATGCTCCTAGGGGGATAGATTGGTAGGAAAAGACCATCGCTCGTCCCCGACCGCCACTCATAAGGAAGACAATCAATAAATAAATCATGCTCCGACTTCATCACATAACGGTTCACCATACGTGCATGCTACGGGAATCACAAACTTTAGAACAAGTATTTCTCAAATTCACAACTACTCAACTAGCATGACTCTAATATCACCATCCTCATATCTCAAAACAATCATCAAGTATCAAACTTCTCATAGTATTCAGTGCACTTATTATGAAAGTTTTTATTATACCCATCTTGGATGCCTATCATATTAGGACTAATTTTATAGCCAAAGAAAATTACTATTTTGTTCTAAAAGACTCTCAAAATAATATAAGTGAAGCATGGGAGATCAATAATTTCTATAAAATAAAACCACCACCGCGCTCTTAAAGATATAAGTGAAGCACTAGAGCAAAATTATCTAGCTCAAAAGATATAAGTGAAGCACATAGTATTCTAATAAATTCCGATTCATGTGTGTCTCTACAAAAGGTGTGTACAACAAGGATGATCGAGGTTAAAAAAAGCAAAGACTCAAATCATGCAAGACGCTCCAAGCAAAACACATATCATGTGGTGAATAAAAATATAGCCTCAAGTAAAGTTACCGATGGACGAAGACAAAAGAGGGGATGCCTTCCGGGGCATCCCCAAGATTAGGCTTTTGATTGTCCTTGAATTTTACCTTGGGGTGCCTTGGGATTCCCCAAGCTTAGCCTCTTTACACTCCTTATTCCAAAATCCATCAAATCTTTACCCAAAACTTGAAAACTTCACAACACAAAACTCAACAGAAAATCTCATGAGCTCCGTTAGTATAAGAAAACAAACCACCACTTCAAGGTACTGTAATGAACTCATTCTTTATTTATATTGGTGTTAAACCTAATGTATTCCAAATTCTCTATGGTGCATACCCCCCGATACTAGCCATAGATTCATCAAAATAAGCAAACAACACACGAAAAACAGAATCTGTCAAAAACAGAACAGTCTGTAGTAATCTACAGGTTTCGAATACTTCTGTAACCCCCAAAATTCTGAAATAAATTGGTGGACATGAGGAATTCGTCTATTAATCATCTTTAAAAAGAATCAATCTCACTCTCTAGTAAAAAAATAGCAGCAAATCTCGTGAGCGCTAAATTTTCTATTTTTTACAGCAAGATCGCAAAGACTTCCCCCAAGTCTTTCCAAAGGTTCTACTTGGAATAAACACTAATTAAAAACATAAACCCACATCTAAACAGAAGCTATATGAATTATTTATTACTAAACAGGAACAAAATTCAAGAAACAAAAATAAAATTGGGTTGCCTCCCAACAAGCGCTATCGTTTAACGCCCCTAGCTAGGCATAAAAACAAGAATAGATCTATGTATTGTCATCTTTGGTATGCAATCCATAAGTGACTCTCATAATAGATTCATAAGGTAATTTAATTTTCTTCCTAGGAAAGTGTTCCATGCCTTTCCTTAACGGAAATTGGAATCTAATATTTCCTTCTTTCATATCAATAATTGCACCAATCGTTCTAAGGAAAGGTCTACCTAGAATAATAGGACATGTAGGATTGCAATCTATATCAAGAACAATGAAATTTACGGGCACATAATTCCTACTTGCAACAATAAGACTATCATTAATCCTTCCCATAGGTTTCTTAATGGTGGAATCCGCAAGATGCAAATTTAAAGAACAATCATCAAATTCACGGAAACCTAACATATCACACAAAGTTTTTGGAATCATGGAAACGCTAGCACCCAAATCACATAAGGCATAGAATTCATGATCTTTAATTTTAATTTTAATAGTAGGTTCCCACTCATCATAAAGTTTTCTAGGGATAGAAACTTCTAATTCAAGCTTTTCTTCATAGGATTGCATTAAAGCATCAATGATATGCTTGGTAAAGGCTTTATTTTGATCATAAGCATGAGGAGAATTTAGCACAGATTGCAACAAGGAAATACAATCTATCAAAGAGCAATTACCATAATTAAATTCCTTGAAATCCAAAATAGTGCGTTCTTTGCTATGTAAAGTTTTGACCTCTTCAATCCCACTTTTACCAATTTTTGCATCAAGATCTAAAAACTACGAATCATTGGGACGCCTTTTAAATAAAGTTGACTCATCTCCAGTCCCATCATTATCAAGATTCATATTGCAAAATAAAGATTTAATAGGAGATACATCAATCACTTTTAGATCTTCATCCTTATTATCATCTAACTCTTCCGGTTTGGCGGCCATCTTATTAACTAAGGTGGCCTGCTTATCCCAAATTTGGGCTATTAATTTTTCAAGATGAGCAAACTGAGATTTCAAACCATAAAATTCCTTAGACATATCATAGAGCTCTTTATTCATGTATTCCATAAAACCTTTTTGCTCTTTAAGCTCATTTCTGAAGAAATTATTATGCTCAAATTGCAAGGACATAAAACTTCCAATGTTGTTTTCGATTTCTTCCAACCTTCTATGGTGAATATCAATACTTTTGGAAGAGAAATCGTGACAACCAATCTAACACACAAGCAAACAACAAGCAAACGAAAAGATACGGATGGAAAAAGGGCGAACAGAAAAGAGGGCGAATAAAACGACAAGGGTGAAGTGGAGGAGAGGAAAATGAGAGGCAAATGGCAAATAATGTAATGCGAGAGATAAGAGTTTGTGATAGGTACTTGGTATGTCTTGACTTGTGCGTAGATCTCCCCGGCAACGGTGCTAGAAATCCTTCTTGCTACCTCTTGAGCATGTGTTTAGTTTTCCCTTAAAGAGGAAAGGGTGATGCAGCAAAGTAGCGTAAGTATTTCCCTCAGTTTTTGAGAACCAAGGTATCAATCCAGTAGGAGATTACACGCAAGTCCCACATACCTGCACAAACAAACCAGAACCTCGCAACCAACGCGATAAAGGGGTTGTCAATCCCTTCACGGTCACTTACAAAAGTGAGATCTGATAGAAATAATAAGATAAATATTTTTTGTATTTTTGTTGTATAGATTGGAAAATAAACGATGATAGAAATAGCAAGTGGATAGGAAAATAATATAATGGAGAATAGACCCGAGGGGCATAGGTTTCACTAGTGGCTTCTCTCAAGATAGCAAATTCTATGGTGGGTGAACAAATTACTGTCGAGCAATTGATAGAAAAGCGCATAGTTATGAGAATATCTAGGCATGATCATGTATATAGGCATCACGTCTATGACAAGTAGACCGAAACGATTCTGCATCTACTACTATTACTCCACACATCGACCGCTATCCAGCATGCATATAGAGTATTAAGTTCATAAGAACAGAGTAACGCATTAGGCAAGATGACATGATGTAGAGGGATAAACTCAAGCAATATGATATAAACCCCGTCTTTTTATCCTTGATGGCAACAATACAATATGTGCCTTGCTGCCCCTGCTGTCACTAGGAAAGGACACCACAAGATTGAACCCAAAGCTAAGCATTTCTCCCATTGCAAGAAAGATCAATCTAGTAGGTCAAACCAAACTGATAATTCGAAGAGACTTGCAAAGATATTAAATCATGCATAAAAGATTTCAGATAAGAATCAAATTTTGTTCATAGATAATCTTGATCATAAACTCACAATTCATCGGATCTCGACAAACACACTGCAAAATAATTACATTGAATAGATCTCCAAGAGAATCAAGGAGAACTTTGTATTGAGATCCAAAGAGAGAGAAGAAGCCATCTAGCTAATAACTATGGACTCGAAGGTCTGTGGTAAAATACTCACACATCATGGGAGAGGCTATGGTGTTGATGTAGAAGCCCTCCGTGATCGATTCCCCCTCTGGCAGAGCGCTGGAAAAGGCCCCAAGATGGGATCTCACGGGTACAGAAGGTTGCGGCTGTGGAAATAGGGTTTCATGGTGCTCCTGGATGTTTTCAGGGTATATATATATATAGGAGGAAGAAGTAGGTCGGTGGAGCTGTGAGGGGCCCACGAGGGTGAGGGCGTTCCTGGCCCCCTGGGAGCACCCTCCTTCCTCGTGGCCTCCTTGCTTCTTTCTTGACGTCCACTCCAAGTCTCCTGGATCACGTTTGTTCCAAAAAGAACTCTCCCGAAGGTTTCATTCCGTTTGGATTTCGTTTGATATTCCTTTTCTGCGAAACACTGAAATAGGCCAAAAAAACAGCAATTTGCATTGGGCCTTTGGTTAGTAGGTTAGTCCCAAAAATAATATAAAAAGGTATATTAAAGCCCATTAAACATCCAAAAAATATAATATAATAGCATGGAACAATCAAAAATTATAGATACGTTGGAGACGTATCACATGTGGAAGAGGATGCTTGGTTGATGAAGATCGAGCTGAAGAGAGAAGAGCCCGCGGGAGCCAACGGAGGATATGAGAGCAAGGAGGTCACCGTAGACCAGCCTCTGGTCTTCTAACAAGCACTACCAGCTGACAAGGAGGAGGAAGATATCCTTAAACCTTACCTTAATCATCTTACTCCTGCTGAGATTGGAGCCTTTCTCATCATTGAAATAGTTTGCATACTAAATAAGTATCTCACTCGCGAGAATATTTTGCATCAAGAGCACATCACCCACCTCAAGAGCATCATCCGTCGATTGGAGAACCTTCTAATCCTTAAAGATAGGATCGCTTCATCACCACCATCATCTTCTTCACCACCAAAGGAGAATCAAGTATTGGGTATGGGCACTCCCCTTGGCTTCTGCCAAGCTTGGGGGAGGTGCCCCGGTATCGTATCATCCCACCACCTTTTTGCTTTTACTTATTTTAGTTCAATCCTTTTGCTTTAGATGAATAAAAGTTTAGTTCGATCCTTTTTCTTTGAGAGTTTTCTTAGTGATCTACCCTTGTAATCATGTGCAAGTTATATAATAAAGTTAGATTGAGTTTTTGCTTTCTTTACTTTCATGTTGCAAATAAAGAAAAGAAATAATAAAGAAAGAAAAGAGAAAGAAAATAAATGAAGAAAGGAAATAAATAATGAAAAAAGATTATATACTAATCCTATGGTAGGTGATAGCACCACATAAGGAAAAGTATAAGTAGAAAATTTTATTAGAGATTGACAAACATAGCATTAGTCAATGATGCAACTCATGAAAGAATTAATAAGAGAAGAGAAGATTCACATATAGATATACTATCCTAGAAATCTCTTGTGATTGTGAGCCCTCATCAAAATATTATATGCCAAAATTGTTGACGTTGGACAAGGAAGACAACTTAATGGTTTATGTTTGTTTATATTCACATAGAAGTCATATTGTCATAGATCCTTTAACATGTGATGCTTGCCCCTATCTTTGCTAGCCAAAAATTATGTAATAAGTAGAGATACTACTTGTGCATCCAAAAACCCTTAAACCCAAATCTTTTTCAAGTGTCCACCATAACTACCTAGGGATTGAGAAAGATCCCTCAAGTAAGTTTTCATCAGTGCAAAAAGGTAATAAAAATTGCTTCTAAAAGTGTGTGATCATTTAGGGGAAGAGAAAATTGAGCGTTGTACAAACTTGGATGACAAAGAATAAAAGCGACAGACTGTATAATAAAGGTTGTCATCTTAAGGGGCAATACAACCTGACGTTCTCTTGCACTAAGGGATTGAGAATACAAACAAATAAGCACATGGCAACCTCTGCTTCCCTCTGCGAAGGGCCTATCTTTTACTTTTATGCAAAGAGTCAAAGTTTTTCCCTCTATTCCTTTTATTTTTCTCTTTTGGCAAGCATCATATGGTGAGAAAAGATCTAGTCACATATGTCCTGTTGAATATAGATAGCATGAGTTATTATTGTCGACATCACCCTTGAGGTGAGTATGTTGGGAGGCAAAACTATAAGCCCCTATCTTTCTATGTGTCTAGTTGAAACATTTTGTTCATGGGTACAAGGTGAGTGTTAGCAATCATAGAAGACTATATGATGGTTGATTATGTGGACTTGCCTAAAGGCTCCGACATGGGACTCTTCCTGAAAAGATGATGAATTGTAGTTGCAAAGTTGACTGAGAACATAGTTTGTTGGTTTCTAATAGAGTTTTTGCTTTATACTTCGATTATGTGATGAACTATTACTTATTCATGAGAAGTATATGCTAAAAGTCCTATGTTTAATTTTGTTGTTGTTATAATAATCAACATGATGCTTCTATGTCTGTATTTTGTTTTTATCGACACCTCTCTCTCAAAGCATGTGGACATGTTTTTCGATTTTGGTTTTCGCTTGAGGACAAGCGAGGTCTAAGCCTGGGGGAGTTGATACGTCCATTTTGCATCATGTTTTCGTAATGTTATTTATAATGTTTTTGTCCATAATAATGCTTTTTGGAGTAATTCTAATGCCTTTTCTCTTTGCAAGGAACACACCAAGAGGGAGAATTCCGGCAGCTGGAAATCTGGACCTGGAAAAGCTACATCAGGCCACCTATTCTGCACAACTCCAAATGAGATGAAACTTCACGGGGACTGTTTATGGATTATTTGAGAAATACTGGAGCCAATAAACACCAGAGGGGGGCCACCAGGTGGGCACAACCCACCTGGGCATGCCATGCCCCCCAGGCGCACCCTGGTGGGTTGTGGCCTCCTCGGCCCACCTTCAGTGCACATCTTCTGGTATATAAGTGGTTTTGACCTAGAAAAATAAATAAGAGGAGGACTTTCGGGACAAAGCGTCGCTGCCTCAAGGCAGAACTTAGGCAGGAGCACTTTTGCCCTCCGGCGGAGCGATTCCGCCGAGAGAACTTCCCTCCCGGAGGGGTAAATTGAAGGAAATATGCCCTAGAGGCAATAATAAAGTTATTATTTATTTCCTTATTCTCATGATAAATGTTTATTATTCATTCTAGAATTGTATTAACCGGAAACGTAATACATGTGTGAATACATAGACAAACAGAGTGTCACTAGTACGCCTCTACTTGACTAGCTCGTTAATCAAAGATGGTTATGTTTCCTAGCCATTGACATGAGTTGTCATTTGATTAACGGGATCACATCATTAGGAGAATGTTGTGATTGACTTGACCCATTCCGTTAGCTTAGCACTCGATCGTTTAGTATGTTGCTATTGCTTTCTTCATGACTTATAGATGTTCCTATGGCTATGAGATTATGCAACTCACATTTACCGGAGGAACACTTTGTGTGCTACCAAACGTCACAACGTAACTAGGTGATTATAAAGGTGCTCTACATGTGTCTCCGAAGGTACTTGTTGGGTTGGCGTATTTTGAGATTACGATTTGTCACTCCGATTGTCGAAGAGGTATCTCTGGGCCCTCTCGGTAATACACATCACTTAAGCCTTGCAAGCATTGCAACTAATGAGTTATTTGCGGGATAATGTATTACAGAACGAGTAAAGAGACTTGCCGGTAACGAGATTGAACTAGGTATTGAGATACCGACGATCGAATCTCGGGCAAGTAACATACCGATGACAAAGGGAACAACGTAAGTTGTTATGCGGTCTGACCGATAAAGATCTCCGTAGAATATGTGGGAGCCAATATGAGCATCCAGGTTCCGCTATTGGATATTGACCGGAGACGTGTCTCGGTCATGTCTACATAGTTCTCAAACCCGTAGGGTCTGCACGCTTAACGTTTCGATGAAAGTTATATTATGAGTTTATATGTTTTGATGTACCGAAGGTTGTTTGGAGTCCCGGATATGATCACGGACATGACAAGGAGTCTCGAAATGGTCAAGACATGAATATTGATATATTGGAAGCCTATATTTGGATATCGGAAGTGTTCCGGGTGAAATCGGGATTTTACGGGAGTACCGGAGGGGTTACCGGAACCCCCCGGGGGTTAATGGGCCATAGTGTGCCTTAGTGGAGAAGAGGAGAGGCGGCCAGGGCAAGGGTCGCGCGCCCCTCCCCCCTAGTCTGAATAGGACAAGGAGAGGGGCGGCGCCCCCTCCCCCTTTCCTTCTTCTCCTCCACCTCTTTCCCCTCTTCTCCTAATCCAACAAGGAAAAGGGAGGGAGTCCTACTCCCGGTAGGAGTAGGACTCCTCCTGGCGCGCCCCTCCTGGCCGGCCGCACCTCCCCCTTACTCCTTTATATATTGGGGCAGGGGGCACCCTAGAGACACAACAATTGATCGTTTGATCTTTTAGCCGTGTGCGGTGCCCCCCTCCACCATAGTCCAGCTCGATAATATTGTAGCGGTGCTTAGGCGAAGCCCTGCGTCGGTAGAACATCATCATCGTCACCACGCCGTCGTACTGACGAAACTCTCCCTCAACACTCGGCTGGATCGGAGCTCGAGGAACGTCATCGGGCTGAACGTGTGCTGAACTCGGAGGTGACGCACGTTCGGTACTTGATCGGTCGAATCGTGAAGACGTACGACTACATCAACCGCGTTGTGCTAACGCTTCTGCTTTCGGTCTACGAGGGTACGTGGGCAATACTCTCCCCTCTCGTTGCTATGCATCACCATGATCTTGCGTGTGCGTAGGAAAATTTTCAAATTACTACGTTCCCCAACAGTGGCATCCGAGGCAGGTTTTATGCGTAGATGTCATATGCACGAGTAGAACACAAGTGAGTTGTGGGCGATATAAGTCACACTGCTTACCAGCATGTCATACTTTGGTTCGGCGGTATTGTTGGATGAAGCGGACGGACCGACATTACGCGTACGCTTACGCGAGACTGGTTCTACCGACGTGCTTTGCACACAGGTGGCTGGCGGGTGTCAGTTTCTCCAACTTTAGTTGAACCGAGTGTGGCTACGCCCGGTCCTTGCGAAGGTTAAAACAGCACCAACTTGACAAACTATCATTGTGGTTTTGATGTGTAGGTAAGAACGGTTCTTGCTAAGCCCAGTAGCAGGCACGTAAAACTTGCAACAACAAAGTAGAGGCGTCTAACTTGTTTTTGCAGGGCATGTTGTGATGTGATATGGTCAAGACATGATGTTAAATTTTATTATATGAGATGATCATGTTTTGTAACCAAGTTATCGGCAACTGGCAGGAGCCATATGGTTGTCGCTTTATTGTATGCAATGCAATCGCCCTGTAATGCTTTACTTTATCACTAAGCGGTAGCAATAGTAGTAGAAGCAAAAGATTGGCGAGACGACAACGATGCTACGATGGAGATCAAGGTGTCGCGCTGGTGACGATGGTGATCATGATGGTGCTTCAGAGATGGAGATCACAAGCACAAGATGATGATGGCCATATCATATCACTTATATTGATTGCATGTGATGTTTATCTTTTATGCATCTTATCTTGCTTTGATTGACGGTAGCGTTATAAGATGATCTCTCACTAAATTTCAAGATAAAAGTGTTCTCCCTGAGTATGCACCGTTGCCAAAGTTCGTCATGCCCAGACACCACGTGATGATTAGGTGTGATAAGCTCTACATCCATCTACAATGGGTGCAAGCCAGTTTTGCACACGCAGAATACTCAGGTTAAACTTGACGAGCCTAGCATATGTAGATATGGCCTCGGAACACTGAGACCGAAAGGTCGAGCGTGAATCATATAGTAGATATGATCAACATAGTGATGTTCACCATTGAAAACTACTCCATTTGACGTGATGATCGGTTATGGTTTAGTTGATTTGGATCACCTGATCACTTAGAGGATTAGAGGGGTGTCTATCTAAGTGGGAGTTCTTAAGTAATATGATTAATTGAACTTAAATTTATCATGAACTTAGTACCTGATAGTATCTTGCTTGTCTATGTTGATTGTAGATAGATGGCCTGTGCTTTTGTTCCATTGAATTTTAATGTGTTCCTTGAGAAAGCAAAGTTGAAAGATGATGGTAGCAATTACACGAACTGGGTCCGCAACTTCAGGATTATCCTCATTACTGCACAAAAAGTTACGTCCTGGAAGCACCGCTAGGTGTACCATCTACACCAGCAACTTCAAACATTGTGAATGCCTGGCAGTCACGTGTTGATGACTACTCGATAATTTAGTGTGCCATGCTTTACGACTTAGAACCAGGACTTCAACGACGTTTTGAACGTCATGGAGCATATGAGATGTTCCAGGAATTGAAGTTAATATTTCAAAAGAATGCTCGGATTGAGAGATATGAAGTCTCCAATAAGTTCTACAGCTGCAAGATGGAGGAGAATAGTTATGTCAGTGAGCATATACTCAAGATGTCTGGGTACTGCAATCACTTGATTCAACTGGGAGTTAATCTTCCGGATGATAGAGTCATTGACAGAATTCTTCAATCACTGCCACCAAGCTACAAGAGCTTCGTGATGAACTATAACATGCAAGGGATGGATAAGACGATTCCCGAGCTCTTCGCAATGCTAAATGATGTGGAGGTAGAAACCAAGAAAGAGCATCAAGTGTTGATGCTCAATAAGACCACCAGTTTCAAGAAAAAGGGCAAAAGGAAGAAGAAGGGGAACTTCAAGAAGAACAGCAAGCAAGTTGCTGCTCAAGAGAAAAAACCCAAGTCTGGACCTAAGCCTGAGACTGAGTGCTTCTACTGCAAGCAGACTGGTCACTGGAAGCGGAACTGCCCCAAGTATTTGGCGGATAAGAAGGATGGCAAGGTGAACAAAGGTATATGTGATATACATGTTATTAATGTGTACCTTACCAGAGCTCGCAGTAGCACCTGGGTATCTGATACTGGTTCTGTTGCTAATATTTGCAACTCGAAACAGGGACTACGGATTAAGCGAACACTGGCCAAGGACGAGGTGACGATGCACGTGGGAAACGGTTCCAACATCGATGTGATCGCCGTCGGCACGCTACCTCTACATCTACCTTCGGGATTAGTATTAGACCTAAATAATTGTTATTTGGTGCCAGCATTGAGCATGAACATTATATCTGGATCTTGTTTGATGCGAGACGGTTACTCATTTAAATCAGAGAATAATGGTTGTTCTATTTATATGAGTAATATCTTTTATGGTCATGCACCCTTGAAGAGTGGTCTATTTTTGATGAATCTCGATAGTAGTGATACACATATTCATAATGTTGAAGCCAAAAGATGCAGAGTTGATAATGATAGTGCAACTTATTTGTGGCACTGCCGTTTAGGTCATATCGATGTAAAGCGCGTGAAGAAACTCCATACTTATGGACTTTTGGAACCACTTGATTATGAATCACTTGGTACTTCCGAACCGTGCCTCATGGGCAAGATGACTAAGACGTCGTTCTCCGGTACTATGAATAGAGCAACAAATTTGTTAGAAATCATACATACAGATGTATGTGGTCCGATGAATGTTGAGGCTCGCGGCGGATATCGTTATTTTCTCATCTTCACAGATGATTTGAGCAAATATGGGTATATCTACTTAATGAAACATAAGTCTGGAACATTTGAAAAGTTCAAAGAATTTCAGAGTGAAGTTGAAAATCATCATAACAAGAAAATAAAGTTTCTACGATCTGATCGTGGAGGAGAATATTTGAGTTATGAGTTTGGTCTACATTTGAAACAATGCGGAATAGTTTCGCAACTCACGCCACCCGGAACACCACAGCGTAATGGTGTGTCCAAACGTTGTAATCGTACTTTACTAGATATGGTGCAATCTATGATGTCTCTTACTTATTTACCGCTATCGTTTTGGGGTTATTCTTTAGAGACGACTGCATTCACGTTAAATAGGGCACCATCGAAATCCGTTGAGACAACGCCTTATGAACTGTGGTTTGGCAAGAAACCAAAGTTGTCGTTTCTTAAAGTTTGGGGCGGTGATGCTTATATGAAAAAGCTTCAACCTGATAAGCTCGAACCCAAATCGGAGAAATGTGTCTTCATAGGATACCCAAAGGAGACTGTTGGGTACACCTTCTATCACAGATCCGAAGGCAAGACATTCGTTGCTAAGAATGGATCCTTTCTAGAGAAGGAGTTTCTCTCGAAAGAAGTGAGTGGGAGGAAAGTAGAAATTGATGAGGTAACTATACCTGCTCCCTTATTGGAAAGTAGTTCATCACAGAAACCGGTTCCTGTGACGCATACACCAATTAGTGAGGAAGTTAATGATGATGATCATGAAACTTCAGATCAAGTTGTTACTAAACCTCGTAGGTCAACCAGAGTAAGATCCGCACCAGAGCGGTACGGTAATCCTGTTCTGGAGGTTATGTTACTAGACCACGACGAACCTACGAACTATGAAGAAGCAATGGTGAGCCCAGATTCCGCAAAATGGCTTGAGGCCATGAAATCTGAGATGGGATCCATGTATGAGAACAAAGTGTGGACTTTGGTTGACTTGCCCGATGATCGGCAAGCCATTGAGAATAAATGGATCTTCAAGAAGAAGACTGACGCTGACGGTAATGTTACTGTCTATAAAGCTCGACTTGTTGCAAAAGGTTTTCAACAAGTTCAAGGGATTGACTACGATGAGACTTTCTCACCCGTAGCGATGCTTAAGTCTGTCCGAATCATGTTAGCAATTGTCGCATTTTATGATTATGAAATTTGGCAAAGGGATGTCAAAAATGCATTCCTGAATGGATTTCTAGAAGAAGAGTTGTATATGATGCAACCGGAAGGTTTTGTCGATCCAAAGGGAGCTAACAAAGTGTGCAAGCTCCAGCGATCCATTTATGGACTGGTGCAAGCCTCTCAGAGTTGGAATAAACGCTTTGATAGTGTTATCAAAGCATTTGGTTTTGTACAGACTTTTGGAGAAGCCTGTATTTACAAGAAAGTGAGTGGGAGCTCTGTAGCATTTCTGATATTATATGTGGATGACATATTGTTAATTGAAAATGATATAGAATCTCTGGATAGCATAAAGGGATACTTGAATAAAGGTTTTTCAATAAAAGACCTCGGTGAAGCTGCTTATATATTGGGCATCAAGATCTATAGAGATAGATCAAGACACTTAATTGGACTTTCACAAAGCACATACCTTGACAAAGTTTTGAAGAAGTTCAAAATGGATCAAGCAAAGAAAGGGTTCTTGCCTGTGTTATAAGGTGTGAAGTTGAGTAAGACTCAATGCTCGACCACTGCAGAAGATAGAGAGAAAATGAAAGATGTTCCCTATGCTTCAGCCATAGGCTCTATCATGTATGCAATGCTGTGTACCAGACCTGATGTGTGCCTTGCTATAAGTCTAGCAGGGAGGTACCAAAGTAATCCAGGAGTGGATCACTGGACAGCGGTCAAGAACATCCTGAAATACCTGAAAAGGACTAAGGATATGTTTCTCGTTTATGGAGGTGACAAAGAGCTAGTCGTAAATGGTTACGTCGATGCAAGCTTTGACACTGATCTGGACGATTCTAAATCGCAAACTAGATACGTGTTTACATTGAACGGTAGAGCAATCAGTTGGTGCAGTTCTAAACAAAGTGTCGTGGCGGGATCTACGTGTGAAGCGGAGTACATAGCTGCTTCGGAAGCAGCAAATGAAGGAGTCTGAATGAAGGAGTTCATATCCAATCTAGGTGTCATACCTAGTGCATCGGGTCCAATGAAAATCTTTTGTGATAATACTGGTGCAATGGCCTTGGCGAAGGAATCCAAATTTCATAAGAGAACCAAGCACATCAAGAGACGCTTCAATTTCATCCGGGATCTAGTCCAGGTGGGAGACATAGAAATTTGCAAGATACATACGGATCTGAATATTGCAGACCCATTGACTAAGCCTCTTCCACGAGCAAAACATGATCAGCACCAAGGCTCCTGTAACGCCCCGGATCCGATGCTCGAGTTGCCTTCCTTTTATTTTAGTTGTTGCCGTGTGTTGTTTTGTGTTTGTTGCATTATCATAATTGTTTTGCATATTTCATTCCTATATGCTTATACCATGATCATGATGAGTGCCATTCTCATATTTTCTTCTTGCATCATGTTCATCATTGTTTGTATTGCATTGCCATGCCTATCTCTTGTCATATTGCATTTGGCCATTCATGTTGTTGCCACGAGCATCATGTGCATTGCAACTCCTTCTTCTCTTTGATCCTTCGTATTTTACTCATTGCTCAACTTCAACTTGGTTTCACCCAAGTTTCCAAATCCCCAAAGTGCTACGTCCTTCTTTCCCTATTCTTCCTCTATTTGATTGGCATTTTCACTTCTCAACCCTCACCCAAACCTTGGTCATATTTCATTTTTATATATGTCCAGCCACCCTCTCAAATTTCATCCCAACCAGAACTCATTTGATAGGGTTTTCGAAATTCAACATATTGAATTTAATTCATTATGTTTGGTTTTCTTAATTCCTCCATAAATGCTCATCTTGTGCCTACAAATCATACATATTATGTAGGGTCATCCTATAAGATTTCAGCCCATTTGGATTCGGTTTGGTTAGGTTATAAATTCATGCAAGTTTGAATTAAATTCGAACATGTTTAAATTTATAGTCTGTAAAATCTCCACACCACTTTTCTTTATTTGTGCATAAATCCAGGAGCTTAAGTATATTTTTACTTACTTCTCTTTCTTCCTGTAACACCTTGCCTTTTTCTTTTCTCCATCTGGGAATTTGAATCTACAGATTTTAAGAAAAGGGAGAAGGCCTCCCTGTAGCCACCGCAGCCCACCTGGGCCTCTTCCAGCTGGCCCAAAACCTGTTCACGGCCACCTGTCCCGTTCTGCTCGCCGTCTCTGCCTTAGATACAGAGCTCGCAGTCGCGCCGTGAGCTCCTTCACGGACGCCGAGGTCGCGCCGTCTAGCCCCCTCCTATAAATCCAGCAACCTGCGCCCCCTAGGGTTTCCCTCTCGCCGCCGCCACCCTTTCCCTTCCCCTGTTTTTCCTTCTTCCTCAAGAGTCAGATAACAGAGGGCACCACCGAGAGCTTCGCCTTTGCCTGCGTGGACGGAGGCCACCACGGTCATCTCCGGCATGTCCATCTTCTTCCTCGACTTCGACTACTTCCGTTCGGACGTCTTCCCTGCCCTAGGTCGCCTCCACTACGTCACCGTCGCCTTCGTCTTCCTCTTCGTCACGGACCCAAAGCCGCCATTAACCGCGTCCTCGCCCTAGCTGCACCACATCTCCGGCATCCTCATCTTGTCCTACGGGACCTAGGTGAGCAGCCATTCCTCCCAGCCCCTCTCCGGTTCGATTCTATCGTTGTGGTCGCCGATCCCGTCGCGTCAGAGGCCATGTCCGCCATGGACGACCATGGCAGCGAGTCCAAGCTCGTGTTCTAGGCCCTGCTCGCTTCACCTTGCATGCATCCTCACACGCACTCAGCTGCCGCCCCTCTGTTTCGCCTCGCCGCACCCTGCTTCGCCGCTGCATCGCCGCGATTCGCCGTGGCCTGAGACGAGCTTCTTCTCGAGGCTCATGCTCTAGACTCCTCCCGCAGCCCTCCGCACGCACGCGCACCTCCTTAGCCTATTCTGCACGCCCGTCGCGGCCTCTCAACCCCCGCCATCGCCACGGCTGCGCTCGCTGGCACCATCGTCGCAGCCGTCGTCTTCTCTGTCTAAACAGAGAAGCTCGACCCTGGGTTATCTCTTAGAAGGCTGCGCCCTTTCCTATCAACAGAAGCCATGGCAGTGCAGTGGTTCGCTCCACGCTGCATCCATCCGTTAGGTCCTGGGTTCAAACCCAGCTCTCCCTCCCTTTTCATTTTTGTTGTTGTTGTTTCAGTTATTCCACATGCACACTCACCCTTGCTGCATCAGCAAGTTTCGCTGCTCGTTTGCGTCCAGCCACGTTCAGATCAAAGCCAGAGCATAGTTCATGTTGAGCGTAAGGCATTCGTTAGCAGAGTTCTATCATAGCCCATCTGGTTAACAGCGCATGCATGTAACGGAGGGGTCTCAGGATCAAATCCCAGGCGCCCCTGGTTCTTTTTCATCAACTTTTTGCACCAATTTTGGCTCACTCAGATCACGCCCTTATCCTTCTTCATGTTGCGCCTAGCCGCTCTCTTATCAGCAATAAACTGGTATCCCAGTGGTCTTCAGAGTGTGCATCGATCCAGCAGGTCTGGGGTTCGAATCCCAGGGGGGTCCCTTTTTCTCTACTTGTAGAGTTGCATTCGGCCCGTAGACGTTTTTTTTTCATTCTGTGATTCTGTCATATATCCAGTGCATGCATATTTTCAGAAATGCCATTAAAATTGCATTGCTCATACCTAAATATCCTTGCATCCAAATGAAACATGTTGTATATGAAACTTGTTTAGTTTTTCATCTAGTTTAATAATTTGTCGTTCTCATCCATGTTTAAAATATCTAAAATGTTGTT
>NC_057803.1:14246594-14248038 GCF_018294505.1 Triticum aestivum
ATTTGCTCCTATGCCATGTTAAATACTTGTAGAGTTGCATTCGGCCCGTAGACGTTTTTTTTTCCATTCTGTGATTCTGTCATATATCCAGTGCATGCATATTTTCAGAAATGCCATTAAAATTGCATTGCTCATACCTAAATATCCTTGCATCCAAATGAAACATGTTGTATATGAAACTTGTTTATTTTTTCATCTAGTTTAATAATTTGTCGTTCTCATCCATGTTTAAAATATCTAAAATGTTGTTTGTTTAAATTTGCTCCTATGCCATGTTAAAATGCTTTAATTCATAACTAAATAACTGTAACTCCGAATTAAATAATCTTTATATGTAAATGGGGTAGAATTTTGCCTAGTTTATCATGGTGGCCTTACTTTGCATGTTTAACAACTCTAAAATATGGTTTAGGGCAGAACAGCACCAAATCTAAAATATGCATATGGGGATTTACCGAAATTTGTTGTTTGTTGTTCCGGCCTCATTTAAACTTGCCTAGATAGGTAGTTTTCATTTGCTTCACCTCTTGCCATGTTAATCAACATTTAATATTGTTGGGTACATAAACGAGATCGAACTAAATAACTTGTTGTGGTGTTTCGTCACTATGCAACTCATTGCATATTGAGCTCCACTTAACTTGTAGTTTTGCTTGTGCACTTTGCCATGCCATGAATCATTAAACCGGACATGCATCAAACTTGGTTGTGCATCATGCCATGTTCATGTGTTGGTTGTTTACTATGTTGTGTGCTTCTTTCTGGTGTTTGCCTCTTTGGGTTGGATTCGATAACGTCACGTTTGTGAGGACCCGTTCGTCTACGTCCGTTTGTCTCTTCATGGACTCGTTCTTCTTCCTCGCGGGTTTTCAGGCAAGATGATCATACCCTCGAAATCACTTCTATCTTTGCTTGCTAGTTGCTCGCTCTTTTGCTATGCCTATGCTGTGATAGCTACCACTTGCTTATCATGCCTCTCATATTGTTGAACCAAGCCTCTAACCCACCTTGTCCTTGCAAACCATTGTTTGGCTATGTTACCGCTTTGCTCAGCCCCTCTTATAGCGTTGTTAGTTGCAGGTGAAGATTGAAGTTTATTCCTTGTTGGAACATGGAGATGCTGTTCCTTGTTGGAACATGTTTACTTGTTGGGATATCACAATATCTCTTATTTAATTAATGCATCTATATACTTGGTAAAGGGTGGGAGGCTCGGCCTTATGCCTGGTGTTTTGTTCCACTCTTGCCGCCCTAGTTTCCGTCATATCGGTGTTATGTTCCCGGATTTTGCGTTCCTTACGCGGTTGGGTTATAATGGGAACCCCTTGACAGTTCGCCTTGAGTAAAACTCCTCCAGCAATGCCCAACATTGGTTTTACCATTCGCCACCTAGCCTTTTCTTTCCCTTGGGTTCTGCAGACTCAAGGGTCATCTTTATTTTAAC